>NC_057801.1:662499889-662747717 GCF_018294505.1 Triticum aestivum
GGTATACCGATACCTTGTTCAATCTCGTTACCGGCAAGTCTCTTTACTCGTTCCGTAACACATCATCCCGTGATCAACCCCTTGGTCACATTGTGCACATTATGATGATGTCCTACCGAGTGGGCCCAGAGATACCTCTCCGTTTACACGGAGTGACAAAATTCCAATCTCGATTCGTGCCAACCCAACAGACACTTTCAGAGATACCCGTAGTGTACCTTTATAGCCACCCAGTTACGTTGTGACGTTTGGCACACCCAAAGCACTCCTACGGTATCCGGGAGTTGCACAATCTCATGGTCTAAGGAAATGATACTTGACATTAGAAAAGCTTTAGCATACGAACTACATGATCTTGTGCTAGGCTTAGGATTGGGTCTTGTCCATCACATCATTCTCCTAATGATGTGATCCCGTTATCAACGACATCCAATGTCCATGGTCAAGAAACCGTAACCATCTATTGATCAACGAGCTAGTCAACTAGAGGCTTACTAGGGACATGGTGTTGTCTATGTATCCACACATGTATCTGAGTTTCCTATCAATACAATTCTAGCATGGATAATAACGATTATCATGAACAAGGAAATATAATAATAATCAATTTATTATTGCCTCTAGGGCATATTTCCAACACTCATTGCATTTCCTTTCTAAAAAGGTCAGCCATATGTTGCATGAAATTCTCATGCATTAATTTACCTTCAGTAAATTAAGTAGGATGAAAATGCTATGGCTAAGCATAATCATGGTGATGGTGATTCTTAGTGACCCATAGGTCAAGCATTCCAGAAGAACGCCATAGTGTGGTGTGGATCTTCCAAGTAAAGGTGGTCACCTCAAAAGGGGCAAACCTTTAATTTCCTTAAAACACATAGAGGTAGTCGACCACCTAGTGGTGCCTCACTCTTATGGACAGTTCCCGTTGATCATAGCCTCCACAACCTTATGTTAACACATGAAGGTAATCACCATAAAATGGCGTAAACTCTGCATGAAACTTAATTCATAGCTATGATGGCGTCTCGTAAGTTGTGTATGCATGGAAGGTAATCACCAAAATATGCAAGTGTTTTGCATAATTCTCTTTATAGCATAATATGCAGCATAGTCATCAATGCCTTGGTATCACTTCCTGATGGAGTATGTGACACTATAGTCACAACCAATGACACATGCTATGAAGTTAACAAGTATTTGGAAAACATCATGAAGGCAGGCACCAACGGTGTAGGCCTCATAATGGCTATGTCATAAGTTTTGTGCCTTCATTTTCTGCTTTGAACACATAGAGATAATCACTACTAAGTAGTGTAGACCTCACTCTTATGGAGCTTCTCACAACCTTGTGTTAATTAAAAACACATTGAAGGTAATCACAACATGGTGGTGTAGACCTCGCAATTGTGAAGGAATTAATTCGTTGCCATTATGCAATCCATAAGTTGTGTGTAAATTGAAGGTGGTCATTATGTCAGAAAAACATAATATAGACCTCACAATAGCATTGGATAATCTGCAATTAAGCATTAGATACCATTTGTCGATTACCTCGTGACAAAAGTAAATTTGACATAGTCAGACAATGTCATACACTTCACTACCTCATGTTTCCAAACTTGCAAGCAAATTCCACATTCTATGTGAACAATGGAATAAACATATTGCTTTGCAACTATATTACTCATGTAATACAAATAAATGCAGAAGTATAAACATACTTGCACAACATATATGAGGACTTGGGCATCCTCAAACGATCATTTTACATGGTGTAAAATGATGCACAATAATTTATTATACAATTCAACAAGACCTAAAGGTCCATTATGTATATTTGCTCTGAAGCCTTAGGCATAAAACGCAAATAACAATAACCATGTGGTTAAAATGCTGAAAATAGCAAGCTCAATGGCTAAACTACAAAGTACAATTGGCCTGATGGATCAATTGTAATTTGCATAAGTCCGAGGAATAAACCGCCCGGTCTTATAAGCTTGAGGGCTCAAATAGAAACTCCAGGGAATTATATGGATTTTTGTACAATCTTACGGCTAACGTGTAACAATAGCCAAGGAGATAGATTTCTCCTTCCCCATGCAGTTACAAATCCCTGAGGCCTTGTTTGATAGGAAGGGATTCTAGAGGTTTTGGGAGGGGGGATTTCAGGGGATTTGGTGAATCCCCCTCTTCCACCCAATCCCCTCAAAACCCCTTGAATCCTCAAAACCCATCCTTTCACAATCCTCTTTGTTTAAAATTTCTATTTGGTAGAAAGGGTTTGTCATGTTGACATAACATGGTGTAGAATATTTAAAAATCCAATCTTTACAATGTAACTAACTCCCCTTATATCCTTGCTCCAGAATTGATAAAAATGACTTGGAGCAGCAGCATCACCTCTTTATCATAACAACACCATTTGAAGCAGCATGTTTGTCACCAAGCTCATAGGCCGTGCTGCTGCGGTCACAAGATGAAATCAATATCTCATCACAGCAACTACATAATTTATCATAACAGCATGTCTTTGAAACCCAAATCCCAACATTCATAATTTATCATAACAACATAATCTTTCACAGCAAACAGTTCATCACAGCCACAATATCATTTTGCAACGAAGATAATGCATACAAATGTATCCATCTTTTGGTGTCATGGTCATCTAGCATTGACAACCCGAGAGAAATTTATTCATCCAGAGTGCCTGAGAGAAATGTATCCATCTTTTGTTGCTTCTTTTGGTGCATGAGAACCTGATGAAACAAAAGATATGATCATTTGAGTGCCTTTAGAAAAAAAACATTACAGCAAATAGCTGAACAAAATGGATACTTTGGCAGGAATTGTAAATCTTTTTTTCAAGAACAACCTTAAGTTAGGACAAAGGATACTTATGTAGAATTGGCAGGCTAATGAAACAATGAAAAGGCCCTGTTCAGAAAAGATCACCGCCCAACCTAGATGGGAGACGTGCAAGTTGAGTGTAAACTGAAGATACGTTCAGTCCACATCCATCATATGATCCAACCATCATGTGACAACATCACCCAGTTTTTTAAATTCAACTAGTATCCATGATTATATATGTACTGGTGAAACAGGGCATATGCCGTGATAGAGAAAACACCATCATATCGTTACAAGGTAAAAAAGACCTGATGCACACTACTGTATACATACTGAAACAAGTGTTTGTGAAATTCTTTCATCGGGCTACAGCAACCAACTCAAAGGATATAAACAAAAACGCAAGTGCTCTGCAGTCTCCGTGCAGCTACACTATTAACTCTTCTCTCCTGAAGGCACACCTCACTTGTCTTAACCAAAGGTATGGAGGAAAAGAAAAGAAAACCAAAGAAACAAATTCCGCCTGCTCACATCAACATTTAAACTGGATGAGATATTGTGCATGCATACCGAACACTCAAAAGTTATACAGACGGCCAGTTACTATGCAATGTGTTTTGCTTAGCATATTGCTAACCAGGTCAGGTGTATTGTTAATCCAACATGTGTATTATCAACTCACTACTCTGTTTCCGAGCAAGTAACTTAACAAATCACCAAGGGAAATAGCAAAAGAATGAACTAAGAACAGAACTGTGACTTGTACCAAATTGTAGCAAAAGAATGAACTAAGAACACGATGGCCAGCAGTTGGCACATAAATCTACATGACCAAAAATCTGGGTATCTGCTAACCTCTCAAGTACCGTTCACCATGTTTTCACACTCTGAACTTTAAATTTGTAATAATAAATTGCTCAGGTGAATTAAAAACTAGTGTTACTCAATAGAATTGGCAGCTGGCAGACATATGCACCAAATAGTACTTATTTTTCCAAAAACAAACTGCTTACATTGCAAGAGAAATGGACTGTGATGGATAATACATGAAGATAGGTTATGAGAAAGCGATAATTCATCCTGGAGCCCGGGCTCATCTGCTCCCTCTCAGCAAAAAATTCAAACAAAATACTAGAAAAATTCAAAAAAATTCAAACTTTTTTGTGGTGGTAGATAATTTGACGCGTGAGGTGCGCCCCAAAATTCAACTTATTTGGACATCTGAGTAGCTCTCGGCAAAAAAGACAAATCGGGGTCAAAACAGTGCGTGAACAGTAAACATTTTTACAGACCCTGGTTTTGTCTTTTTTGCCGAGAGTTGCTCAGATGCTCAAACGAGTTGAATTTTGGAGCGCACCTCACGCATCAAATTATCTACCACCACAAAAAAGTTTGGAATTTTTTGAATTTCTCTAGTTATTTTTTTGAATTTTTTTCTAAGCGTGGGTGCAGATGAGCCCGGGTGCAGATTAGCCGCACTCGTGAGAAAGTACCAACATAGGAATTAGCTGGTACACTTCACTTCATCAGCTCTACTTCTACACGCAAAATCTCCTTTTTTGATCATGTCAGGCGATGTTCCAATACATGCAGAAGATGGACAATTAGAATCGATACCAAAATCAAAGGGACTTTTCCCTTGAATAAACAACAACAATCAGGTATAAACTACATTCATTTCATCAGGTCAATTCATTGGCAAGGGAAGTAACAGGTTTACGCTTGTTGAATCCTAATTATTCTACTTATAAACACTGCAAAAATATATAGCCTAAACTCTAGCTTGCAGATATGGTTCCCTAGATTACAAGGATGTAGTAAATGAAAGAAATATTAAGATACAACAATGCTAGGAACAAAAGAGACAGGTCCTATATGCAACTGAATGTTTGCTGCAAACATTTGTAGCCTAAACTGAATGCTAGTTCTTTTTTGGGCCGCACCGCTCATTCCATTCCTAGGCTTCGATTACATGGGCTGAGCAGTTTGTTGCTACCACACCAAGATTACATGGGCTTCAATGGTACAGACACCTCCAAAGTCTCCAAGTAGATTAAAATCAAATATGAGCAGAAATTGCAATCTTGTAAAAGCAGTGCACTAGCCAGTGAGTTCTAATTGCAGATGACTTCACACTACTAAGTGGTGACTGCGATCATGTACTTTTGTACAGCAACTCTAACTTTCTTCATAAGAACAAATACTGTAAACCATCTTTTGTCTATCTGCATCCTATTTTGTACTAGTGTAGTTGTTATCATGGTACATCTGAGAGTAAGAATTGTTTACCAACAATTGCAAGAGTCGAAAGTAAAGATTGGAAACAGGAAAAACAGAAACAAAGCAAAACAGATGGATACACAGAACAGATTGAGACAAATCTCGACCTCTAGGGTTAGGGTAGAAGATGACGGCGTTCTTGGCAAGCTAGCTGGGTAGGAGACGCCGTTTTTTGCGCGCTTGCTGGTGAGGACGAGGCGGACGGAGGGCGTGCGGGAGGTGGAGAGGAGGGGGGAGGGGAGGGGAGGGGAGGGAAGGGGCTGCGATTACTAACCACCGGGGAGAAGTCCAGTATGCCGGAGGAGATCGCCGGCGTCGAGCGGCGCGACGTCTTGGGGAGGAGTCGGCGACGGCGTCTCGGTTCGGGCAGCGGGCGTGAGTCGGGCGACCAAGGGGCTGTTTGGTTCATGCCCATGTGCGCCCTGCCAAATCATAGGCGCCGTGGGCGTGCCAAAAACTTGGCGAGCGTTTCAGCCGCCCTCGCCCAGACAACGAATTGGCGTAAAACTACAGGGGAAAAGTGGAGGTGCGCTGGCGTGCCAAATTTTTGGATCTCATCCAAACAGCACGCAAAGCCTCGGTCAACGCCCATGTTTTGACAGGGCTGACGACGGCGCCGAACCAAACAGCCCCAAAATCCTCGAAGGAGGGCTCGAGGGTTCTGAAGCGCATGGAAGGAAGTGGGTCGAAGGGGGATTGAGGGGATTTGGCCCATGTAACCTCGCGTATCAAACGGGTCCTCGGGATTTTCCGCGGGTTCTGGGCCACGCGAGGAATATCCGCTTGAATCCCCCCCAAACCACGCATACCAAACGAGGCCTGAGGGGAATTTTCCCTTAACCGCCGTCGGTGGCTTAGAGATCGAGGCCATCTGGCCGAAGGGCGCCGCCCGACGGGGTACCGGTCGTTCGCCACCGCCAAGAGGCCGCGGCCACGAGCGCCCGCTTCTGCGCCTGAGCGCGTTGACTTGTACAGCTAACCATTCATGGTCGCTTGTCTTGGCGCAGTCGTGTCAGAATGCAGACGTTGTTGCGCTGCGACGGAACCGAGGGGCGTGGCCAGAGGACGCCACTGCGAATCCATCGTTGTTGCCGCGTACGAGTACCAAGTAGTCCGCTGCTCTTGATTGCGCCGTACCAGGCAACTTCTTCGGTGAAGATCTTCCGGTTCTTTCTTGGAGCAGCACATGCTCGATCCAAGCGATTGGTACATGCAAATACGAAAAGAAATTTCACAATATTGATTAGTACGTAGTAGATCTTAACTGCATGAGCAATTTTCTCCTAATCAATTTATTGTACGAATGCATGCGAGCGGATGAATCCTTGTCTTTGCCGTGGACGGTACAGTGTGTCGCCAGGTATAACCGCAGCCGCGCTGCCGTGCTTGCCACCAGCCTCTTCATGATTGATTCGATGAAGCAATTCTAGTAGAAAAACAGAGCGGATCAGAGAGTCTTCTTATTTCTTAATCACAAGAAGACAACAAATTGGCATTTGCCGATTGATTTTCTGATGCATGCGATGCATGCATGTCTTTGCCGCCGTCGTTCCGCCACAGCAAGCTTCGCTGCCGTCACTCCGCGCACCATCGGAATTGCGTACGCCTACCATACCGCAGGCTCTGCCTAGCCGCGGCCAAATTCACTATTTTAACCCTTTTTCGTTAGTTTAGCACGATCTGATCCTATGTGCAAAAGTTTTTCGAATCTGATCCTTTTTCTATCGTCATTGTCTATGGCAGTAGGGTAACACAGCCTACCGCCAAGGCCTTTGGCAGTAGGACTTACCTACACCGTCACTTTCATTTTTTGCAGAAAGGACCCTACCGCCGCAGTCGATGACGGTAGGACGTGTCACCCTACTGCCATAGCCTATGGCGGTAGGGTCCTTTTTGCAAAAAATGAATCTTTTATTGCATACGTGTCCTTATTATAATTACATGCATGCCCCTACCGCCAAAGACCATGGCGATAGGGTCCTTTTCACACCGAACGGGCGTGACGGTGTAAGTAAGTCCTACCGCCAAAAGGCCTTGGCGGTAGGGTGTGCTACCCTACCGCCAAAGACAATGACGGTAGAAAAAGGGTCAGATCCGAAAAAAAGTTACACACAGGGTCAAATCGTGCTTAAGTTAAGAAAAAGGGTCAGAACAGTGAATTTGGCCCCTAGCCGCTGTTCTTAGGTGGTGTTTGGTTCGTGGGCGAGAATGACTTGGCCGAGGATATTCTTAACCAGGTGGTTGGGGTTAGCCAATTTATGCCGTTTGGTTGTACTCCCTCCGTCCAGAAATACTTGTCATCAAAATAGATAAAAAGGGATGTATCTAGATGTATTTTAGTTCTAGATACATCTCATTTTATCCATTTTGGTGACAAGTATTTTCGGATGGAGGAAGTAAGAGATTGGGTGAGTTGGATAACCACATCTTATTATTTGGTTGGGAGGATAAGAGGTGGCTAGGGATAGGCATTTGTGTGTTTGGTGAGAATAGAATTAAAGTTGAACTTCATAATCCAACACTCAACACTATAGTCCAACATCATAGACAAGTTACAACTATTTTCTTCACTGTCACGATGCTACGGGTGTCTCCGTTGGACCTGTAAAAATAAACGAGACAAAGAAAGCATCAGGTCGCATGTACAGAAAGAACAGCGAAGCTTGCCTCTCATGTTCCTAATTAGCCAAAGCTCTCTCCAATCCCCACAACCAGAGATCTCGCAGTTCCCAGCCACCATAGCTTCACGTTCCCCGCCGCCGGATCTCCCTGTTCCCCGCCGCCGGCGCTTCCCACTCCCCACTAGCCCATGACCACATCCCGCCACTAGGAGACAGAGAAGAGAGAGGGGAAGGACAGACGCGGGAGGATTTGAACCTGAAACGCACCGGAGTCCTTGCTGAGTTGTACCGCCGCCCCGATCCAGATCATCGTCGTGCCGTCACCGTTGATTCTTTGTTCAGGCGAGGGAGTTGTGAAGGTTTGCTCGGGTGAGGGGTGAGACAAAAGAAGGAAAAGGAAAACGATTCGCGCACGGGTGGCTGCCCTCGTCCGCGATAATCTTGACTTTCCTCAGCCAGCTTTTAGCCAAAAATTCCCAGGCATCCGGCTATCCATATCCTCTCTTGCTCTCCAACCAAACGAGTGGCATCCTGAGGAAAACTGGTTATCCCTGTCCCTATGGTGGATAACCACACAACCAAACGCCACTTAGAGGGCGAGGCCGTCCGTCGCGCTTCGTGCCTCTATGTTGGGAGTTCCGCTGGGATGTGCGCCATATCTCGTCGTCCTGCCTTGTAGCAATGAGCGCGTGAGCGCCGTCCTGGCAGCCGGTGTCCGATGCCATAGCGCCATGGATCCTAACGCCCACGACGAGGAGCAAGCAGATGGCAACCATGATACTTCGTTGTTTCTCGTTTTGCGTCATATCGTCTGTAACCCTCGTCTTCGGGAAGCCTCGTTCTCTGGGTAGAGACTATGTACTGATATCGTGTTATAAATCGAAAGTAAAGGAGACAAAGGAGAGACACAAGTGATTTTCTTAGTCCATTGCAATGTGGGAGACCCACTTATATACGGTCTGAAGGAGTGTGTTGAGGAGACATCTCTTCCGCAACAGACATCTCCTGGGAGGCATCCCTCCCATACAATTGATCACATATTTTATTTCTTAACAAAACTGCCACATATATTTTCAGTCCTGAAAATTCCATGGCAACTCTTTCTTTTTATAGCATGGCATTTTCTAAGGGGATGGCATGTTTAAATTCGAGAGATGGCATTTATTAATTTCAATGGCGTGGAAGTTTTTATTGCTAGGTGCACGGCATTTTTTTATTAATAATATGATGGGATTTTTATTATAAGAGATGTCATTTTTCATAAAGTCGATGGCATTTTTAGTTTGAGATATGACAATTTTTATATTCATAGTGGCATGGCAGTTTTGTTTTTTGTAGCATGGTGTTGTTTTAAGAGGATGGCATTTTTTATTTTGAGAGATGGCATTTTTTATTTTTCAATGGCATGGCAGTTTTTATCACTAAGCGCATGGCATTTTTATATTAACAATATGATGGCATTTTATTATAAGAGATGGCATTTTTTATCATGGCATTTTTTATAAAGAGGGTGGCATTTTCTATAAAGATGATGGCATTTTTTATTATAAGAAAATGTCATGTTTTATTATAAGAAGATGGCATTTTTATCGTGGTATCTTTTTATAAATCTGCCATGCATGATTTCTATAAGATGTCATTTCTTTCTTTTATCGTGGATTTTTTTCTATATGTGGTAGTTTATATGTATAAGATGGCATTTTTTCCTATGTAACGGGTTGCAAGGCCTAATAAAAAAAGGCAACTTGTGTTGGGCTGGTGACGATGCTTAAAACTGGTAGATCTCGAGTATGGGGTCCAACATTGGTTATCTAAGCTAGATGGTAACAAGAGACAATGAGGACACACTACTTACCCAGGTCCAGGCCCTCTTGATGAGATAAAATCCTACGTCCTGCTTCTGATATATTGATTGTCATGGGGTACAAAGTACAGATTGATCTACCTCGAGATCGTACAAAAGGGCTCTAAGCTCTAGATCTTGCATTCGCGTCTCTGCAGACTAAACCCCACAGCTTATATATGCACCGAGGGTATATAGGGTTTACATTGGTCGGTTATGATGTAGGAATAAGCATGCCATTCGTTCAATATGCTTGAAATGTACGCCAAGTCTTCCGGGGATCTTCATCTTGATTATGCTGAGGGACAGGGCCTGTGTGGCCCATTCATCAGTCTTCTATGGGTCCTCGGACCAGCCAATACACGGCGGACCGACGTGTCAAGCCCCCCTAATCCAAGACACCAACAGTAGCCCCTGAACTAGTCTTCAAGCCAAGGACATTGGGCGCCCTCGAGTCTTCGGCTTCGCAAGCGAGTTCCATCCTCCACATCGGCTCTCGATTTTGAGGAAATGCTCAGCTCTAAGGTCTTCTTGGCCTTCCCCATCGCGGCCACATGTTCAAAAATAACAGGGAACAGCCCTTCACCTTCTCAGCCTACTGCAACCAGCGAGGCCGATGTATCTTTTTAACTTAGCCGCGAAGGCTGGCCAAGGGATGTTTGACTAGGTCTAACGCTAACAGCTTTTTCAGTTGAGAACCGAAGCGTTATCTCTTGTGGCAAAGTCAAATCATCTTGTCAATAGTCATTATTAAAAGCATTGTGGCACAAGGTCATTTCCATTGGCACGCCCTCTCAATTAAGAGATCATACTACTGGATTTCTAGCGGTGTCATCAAACCCTACCACAGACTGCACGAAGCATTGGGAACGGTGATCCGTTCCTTAGGCTGGTCATAGTGGGAGTAACATAGGTAGTAATATAGATGCCACATAAGCAAAAATATTGATGTGACAAGTAGTTAATGAGGAGAGAGGCAAATAGAGTAACCTAATATGTTACCATCACATAGCGATTTCCAATGCAAAATGAGTCTACAAGATAATAAATGAACATGTGTATGTTACTATACATATTACACTTCCCACTATAAAGGTAGTAACATAGAATAGTAACGTATGCATGTTACTACTCTAAGTTACTCCCCACTATGACTAGCCTTATGGCGAAGCGTCCCCTTTTTGGGGAACGTTGCAGAAAATGAAAAAAAAATACGCTTCACCAAGATCAATCTATGGAGTCATCTAGCAACGAGAGAGAGGAGTACATCTACATACCCTTGTAGATCGCGAGCGGAAGCGTTCAAGAGAACGGGGTTGATGGAGTCTTACTCGTCATGATCCAAATCACCAAAGATCCTAGTGCCGAACGGACGGCACCTCCGCGTTCAACACACGTACGGTTGGGGAAGACGTCTCCTCCTTCTTGATCCAGCAAGGGGAAGGAGAGGTTGATGGAGATCTAGCAGCACGACGGCGTGATGGTGGAAGTAGCGGGGAATCTCGGCACGGCTTCGCCAAGCTCAGCGAGAGGGAGAGGTGTTGCGGGGGGGAGAGGGAGGCGCCAGGGACTAGGGTGTGCAGCCCTCCCCCCTCTTTATATAGGGGCCCTGGGGGGCGCCGGCCCCCTAGAGATCCAATCTCAAGGGGGGGCGGCCAAAGGGGGAACTTGCCCCCCAAGTCAGGTGGGGCGCCCCCCACCCCTAGGGTTTCCAACCCTAGGCGCAGGGGAAGGCCCAAGGGGGGCGCACCAGCCCACCAGGGGCTGGTTCCCTTCCCACTTCATCCCATGGGGCCCTCCGAGATAGGTGGCCCCAGCCGGTGGACCCCCGGTACCCTTCTGGTGGTCCCGGTACAATACCGGTGAACCCCGGAACTTTCCCGGTGGACGAAACTGGACTTCCTATATACAAATCTTCACCACTGGACCATTCCAGAACTCCTCGTGACATCCGGGATCTCATCCGGGACTCCGAACAACTTTAGGGTTACCGCATACTAATATCTCTACAACCCTAGCGTCACCGAACCTTAAGTGTGTAGACCCTACGGGTTCAGGAATCACGCAGTCATGACCGAGACAGCTCTCCGGCCAATAACCAACAGTGGGATCTAGATACCCATGTTGGCTCCCACATGTTCCACGATGATCTCATCGACTGAACCACGATGTCCAGGATTCAAGTAATCCCGTATACAATTCCCTTTGTCAATCGGTATGTTACTTGCCCGAGATTCGATCGTCGGTATCCCAATACCTCGTTCAATCTCGTTACCGGCAAGTCACTTTACTCGTACCGTAATGCATGATCCCGTGACCAACTACTTGGTCACATTGAGCTCATTATGATGATGCATTATCGAGTGGGCCCAGAGATACCTCTCCGTCATATGGAGTGACAAATCCCAGTCTCGATCCGTGTCAACCCAACAGACACTTTCGGGGATACCTGTAGTATACCTTTATAGTCACCCAGTTACGTTGTGACGTTTGGTACACCCAAAGCACCCCTACGGTATCCGGTAGTTACACGATCTCATGGTCTAAGGAAATGATACTTGACATTGGAAAAGCTCTAGCAAACGAACTACACGATCTTGTGCTATGCTTAGGATTGGGTCTTGTCCATCACATCATTCTCCTAATGATGTGATCCCGTTATCAATGACATCCAATGTCCATAGTCAGGAAACCATGACTATCTGTTGATCAACGAGCTAGTCAACTAGAGGCTCACTAGGGACATGTTGTGGTCTATGTATTCACACATGTATTACGATTTTCAGATAACACAATTATAGCATGAATAATAGACAATTATCATGAACAAGGAAATATAGTAATAATCATTTTATTATTGCCTCTAGGGCATATTTCCAACAGTCTACCACTTGCACTAGAGTCAATAATCTAGTTACATTGTGATGAATCGAACACCCATAGAGTTCTGGTGTTGATCATGTTTTGCTCGCGGAAGAGGTTTAGTCAATAGATCTGCAACATTCAGATCCGTATGCACTTTGCAAATATCTATGTCTCCATCTTGAACGGAGTTGAAGCGACGCTTGATGTGCCTGGTCTTCTTGTGAAACCTGGGCTCCTTGGCAAGGGCGATAGCTCCAGTGTTGTCACATAAGAGAGTCGGCCCCGACGCATTGGGTATGACTCCTAGGTCGGTGATGAACTCCTTCATCCATATTTCTTCATGCGCTGCCTCCGAGGCTGCCATGTACTCCGCTTCACATGTAGATCCCGTCACGACGCTTTGCTTGCAACTGCACCAGCTTACTGCCCCACCATTCAAAATATACACGTATCCGGTTTGTAACATAGAGTCATCCAGATCTGTGTCGAAGCTAGCGTCGATGTAACCCTTTACGACGAGCTCTTCGTCACCTCCATAAACGAGAAACATATCCTTAGTCCTTTTCAGGTACTTCAGGATATTTTTGACCGCTGTCCAGTGTTCCATGTCGGGATTACTTTGGAACCTTCCTACCAAACTTACGGCAAGGTTTACATCAGGTCTGGTACACAGCATGGCATACATAATAGACCCTATAGGCGAGGCATAGGGGATGACACTCATCCTTTCTCTATCTTCTGTCATGGTCGGGCATTGAGCCAAGCTCAATTTTACACCTTGCAACACAAGCAAGAACCCCTTCTTGGACTGATCCATATTGAACTTCTTCAATATCTTATCAAGGTATGTGCTTTGTGAAAGACCTATGATGCGTCTCGATCTACCCCTATAGATCTTGATGCCTAATATGTAAGCAGCTTCTCCAAGGTCCTTCATTGAAAAACACTTATTCAAGTAGGCCTTAATGATGTCCAAAAGTTCTATATCATTTCCCATCAAAAGTATGTCATCTACATATAATATGAGAAATGCTACAGAGCTCCCACTCACTTTCTTGTAAACGCAGGCTTCTCCATAAGTCTGCATAAACCCAAACGCTTTGATCATCTCATCAAAGCAAATGTTCCAACTTCGAGATGCTTGCACCAGCCCATAAATGGATCGCTGGAGCTTGCATACCTTGTTAGAATTCTTAGGATCGACAAAACCTTCCGGCTGTATCATATACAATTCTTCCTTAAGATAGCCGTTAAGGAATGCCGTTTTGACGTCCATTTGCCATATCTTAGTATGCTTAGTATGCGGCAATTACTAACACAATTCGGACGGACTTCAGCTTCGCTACGGGAGAGAAAGTCTCATCGTAGTCAACTCCTTGAACTTGCCGATAACCCTTAGCGACAAGTCGAGCTTTATAGATGGTAACATTACCATCCGCGTCCGTCTTCTTCTTAAAGATCCATTTGTTTTCTATCGCTCGCCGATCATCGGGCAAGTCTGTCAAAGTCCATACTTTGTTTTCATACATGGATCCTATCTCGGATTGCATGGCTTCAAGCCATTTGTTGGAATCTGGGCCTGCCATCGCTTCTTCATAGTTCGAAGGTTCACCGTTGTCTAACAATATGATTTCCAGGACAGGGCTGCCATACCATTCTGGTGTGGAACGTGTCCTTGTGGACCTACGAAGTTCAGTAGCAACTTGATCCGAAGTACCTTGATCATCATCATTAACTTCCTCTCTAGTTGGTGCAGGCACCACAGGAACATCTTCCTGAGCTGCGCTACTTTTTGGTTCAAGAGGCAGTACTTCATCGAGTTCTACTTTCCTCCCACTTATTTCTTTCGAGAAAAACTCTTTCTCCAGAAAGGACCCATTCTTGGCAACAAAAATCTTGCCTTCGGATCTTAGGTAGAAGGTATACCCAATGGTTTCCTTAGGGTATCCTATGAAGACGCATTTTTCCGACTTGGGTTCGAGCTTTTCAGTTTGAAGTTTCTTGACATAAGCATCGCATCCCCAAACTTTTAGAAACGACAACTTAGGTTTCTTCCCAAACCATAATTCATACGGTGTCGTCTCAACGGATTTAGACGGTGCCCTATTTAAAGTGAATGTAGTTGTCTCTAGAGCGTATCCCCAAAATGATAGCGGTAAATCGGTGAGTGACTTCATAGATCGCACTATATCCAATAGAGTGCGATTACGACGTTCGGACACACCGTTACGCTGAGGTGTTCCAGGCGGCGTGAGTTGTGAAACGATTCCACATTTCCTTAAGTGCGTACCAAATTCGTGACTTAAATATTCACCTCCATGATCTGATCGTAAGAACTTTATTTTTCGGTCACGTTGATTCTCTACCTCATTCTAAAATTCCTTGAACTTTTCAAAGGTCTCAGACTTGTGTTTCATCAAGTAGACATACCCATATCTATTTAAGTCATCGGTGAGAGTGAGAACATAACGATAGTCTCCGCGAGCCTCAACGCTCATTGGACCACACACATCAGTATGTATGATTGATTTCCAACAAGTTGGTTGCTCACTCCATTGTTCCGGAGAACAGAGTCTTGGTCATTTTTCCCATGAGGCATGGTTCTCATGTGTCAAATGATTCGTAATCAAGAGACTCCAAAAGTCCATCAGCATGGAGCTTCTTCATGTGTTTGACACCAATGTGACCAAGGCGGCAGTGCCACAAGTATGTGGGACTATCGTTATCAACCTTACATCTTTTGGTATTTACACTATGAATGTGTGTAATATCATGTTCGAGATTCATTAAGAATAAACCATTGACCAGCGGGGCATGACCATAAAACATATCTCTCATATAAATAGAACAATCATTATTCTCAGATTTAAATGAGTAGCCATCTCGTATTAAACGAGATCCAGATACAATGTTCATGCTCAAAGTTGGCACTAAATAACAATTATTGAGGTTTAAAACTAATCCCATAGGTAAATGTAGAGGTAGCGTGCCGACGGCGATCACATCGACCTTGGAACCATTCCCGACGCGCATCGTCACCTCGTCCTTCGCCAGTCTCCGCTTATTCCGCAGCTCCTGTTTTGAGTTACAAATATGAGCAACCGCACAGGTATCAAATACCCAGGAGCTACTACGAGTACTGGTAAGGTACACATCAATTACATGTATATCACATATACCTTTGGTGTTGTCGGCCTTCTTGTCCGCTAAGTACTTGAGGCAGCTCCGCTTCCAGTGTCCGCTTCCCTTGCAATAAAGCACTCAGTCTCATGTTTGGGTCCATGCTTTGGCTTCTTCCCGGCAACTGGCTTACCGGGCGCGGCAAATCCCTTGCCGTCCTTCTTGAAGCTCTTCTTACCCTTGCCTTTCTTTAAACTAGTGGTTTTATTGACCATCAACACTTGACGTTCCTTTTTGATTTCTACTTCCGCTGATTTCAGCATTGAAAATACCTCAGGAATAGTTTTCACCATCCCCTGCATATTGTAGTTCATCACAAAGCTCTTATAGCTAGGTGAGAGCGACTGAAGGATTCTGTCAATGACCGCCTCGTCCGGGAGGTTAATGTCCAGCTGGGACAAGCGGTTGTGCAACCCAGACATTTTGAGTATGTGCTTACTGACAGAACTATTTTCCTCCATCTTACAACTATAGAACTTGTCGGAGACTTCATATCTCTCGACCCGGGCATGAGCTTGGAAAACCATTTTCAGCTCTTCGAACATCTCATATGCTCCGTGTTGCTTTAAAACGCTTTTGGAGCCCCGGTTCTAAGCTGTAAAGCATGCCGCACTGAACGAGTGAGTAGTCATCAACACGCGACTGCCAGGCGTTCATAACATCTTGAGTTGCGGGGAAAACGGGTGCTTCACCTAGCGGTGCATCTAGGACATATGCTCTTTTGGCAGCTATGAGGATGATCCTCAAGTTCCGGACCCAATCCGTGTAGTTGTTGCCATCGTCTTTCAGCTTGGTTTTCTCTAGGAACGCGTTGAAGTTGAGGGCAACATTAGCGTGGGCCATTTGATCTACAAGACATATTGCAAAAGTTTTTAGACTAAATTCATGATAATTAAGTTCATCTAATCAAATTATTTAATGAACTCCCACTCAGATAGACATCCCTCTAGTCATCTAAGTGATCCATGATCCGAGTCAACTAGACCTTGTCCAATCATCACGTGAGACGGACTAGTCATCATCGGTGAACATCTTCATGTTGATCGTATCTTCTATACGACTCATGTTCGACCTTTCGGTCTCTTGTGTTCCGAGGCCATGTCTGTACATGCTAGGCTCGTCAAGTCAACCTAAGTGTCTTGCATGTGTAAATCTGGCTTACACCCGTTGTATGTGGACGTTAGAATCTATCACACCTGATCATCACGTGGTGCTTCGAAACAACGAACTTTCGCAACGGCGCACAGTTAGGGGGAACACTTTCTTGAAATTATTATGAGGGATCATCTTATTTACTACAGTCGTTCTAAGCAAATAAGATGCAAAAACATGATAAACATCACATGTAATCAAATAGTGACATGATATGGCCAATATCATTTTGCTCCTTTTGATCTCCATCTTCGGGGCACCATGATCATCATCGTCACCGGCATGACACCATGATCTCCATCATCGTGTCTCCATGAAGTTGTTCGCCAACTATTACTTCTACTACTATGGCTAACGGTTTAGCAATAAAGTAAAGTAATTACATGGCGTTTATTTAATGACACGCAGGTCATACAATAATTAAGACAACTCCTATGGCTCCTACCGGTTGTCATACTCATAGACATGCAAATCGTGATTCCTATTACAAGAACATGATAAATCTCATACATCACATATATATCATTCATCACATCCTTTTGGCCATATCACATCACAAGGCATATGCTGCAAAAACAAGTTAGACGTCCTCTAATTGTTGTTGCATGTTTTTACGTGGCTGCAATAGGGTTCTAGCAAGAACGTCTCATACCTACGTCAAAACCACAACGTGATATGCCAATTTCTATTTACCCTTCATAAGGACCCTTTTCATCAAATCCGATCCGACTAAAATGGGAGAGACAGACACCCGCTAGCCACCTCATGCAACTAGTGCATGTCAGTCGGTGGAACCTGTCTCAAGTAAGCATACGTGTAAGGTCGGTCCGGACCGCTTCATCCCACGATGCCGCCGAAACAAGATAAGACTAGTAGTGGCAAGTAAATTGACAAAATCTACGCCCACAACAAAATTGCGTTCTACTCGTGCATAGAAACTACTCATAGACCTAGCTCATGATGCCACTGTTGGGGAACGTTGCAGAAAATAAAAAAATTACGCTTCACCAAGATCAATCTATGGAGTCATCTAGCAACGAGAGAGGAGTGCATCTACATACCCTTGTAGATCGCGAGCGGAAGCGTTCAAGAGAACGGGGTTGATGGAGTCGTACTCGTCGTGATCTAAATCACCGAAGATCCTAGTGCCGAACGGACGGCACCTCCGCGTTTAACACACGTACGGTTGAGGAATACGTCTCCTCCTTCTTGATCCAGCAAGGGGAAGGAGAGGTTGATGAAGATCCAGCAGCACGACGGCGTGGTGGTGGAAGTAGCGGGGAATCTCGGCAGGGCTTCGCCAAACTCAGCGAGAGGGAGAGGTGTTGCGGGGGGAGAGGGAGGCGCCAGGGACTAGGGTGCGTAGCCCTCCCTCCCCCCCTCTTTATATAGGGGCCCTGGGGGGGCGCAGCCCCCCTAGAGATCCAATCTCAAGGGGGGGGCAAAGGGGGAACTTGCCCCCCATGTCAGGTGGGGCCCCCCCCCACCCCTAGGGTTTCCAACCCTAGGCCCAGGGGGAGGCCCAAGGGAGGGGGCGCACCAGCCCACCAGGGGCTTGTTCCCTTCCCACTTCAGCCCATGGGGCCCTCTGGCCCCACGCGGTGGACCCCCGGGACTCTTCCGGTGGTCCCGGTACAATACCGGTGACCCCCGAAACTTCCCCGGTGGCCGAAACTGGACTTCCTATATACAAATCTTCACCTCCGGACCATTTCAAAACTCCTCGTGACGTCCGGGATCTCATCCGAGACTCCGAACAACTTTCAGGTTACCGCATACTAATATCTCTACAACCCTAGCGTCACCGAACCTTATGTGTGTAGACCCTACGGGGTCGGGAATCACGCAGTCATGACCGAGACAGCTCTCCGGCCAATAACCAACAGCGGGATTTGGATACCCATGTTGGCTCCCACATGTTCCATGATGATCTCATCGAATGAACCACGATGTCGAGGATTCAAGTAACCCCATATACAATTCCCTTTGTCAATCGATACGTTACTTGCCTGAGATTCGATCGTCGGTATCCCAATACCTTGTTCAATCTCGTTACCGGCAAGTCACTTTACTCGTACCGTAATGCATGATCCCGTGACCAACTACTTGGTCACATTGAGCTCATTATGATGATGCATTACCGAGTGGGCCCAGAGATACCTCCCCGTCATACGGAGTGACAAATCCCAGTCTCGATCCGTGTCAACCCAACAGACACTTTCGGGGATACCTGTAGTATACCTTTATAGTCACCCAGTTACATTGTGACGTTTGGTACACCCAAAGCACTCCTACGGTATCCGGGAGTTACACGATCTCATGGTCTAAGGAAATGATACTTGACATTGGAAAAGCTCTAGCAAACGAACTACACGATCTTGTGCTATGCTTAGGATTGGGTCTTGTCCATCACATCATTCTTCTAATGATGTGATCCCGTTATCAATGACATCCAATATCCATAGTCAGGAAACCATGACTATCTGTTGATCAACGAGCTAGTCAACTAGAGGCTCACTAGGGACATGTTGTGGTCTATGTATTCACACATGTATTACGATTTCCGGATAACACAATTATAGCATGAATAATAGACAATTATCATGAATAAGGAAATATAATAATAATCATTTTATTATTGCCTCTAGGGCCTATTTCCAACATCGCTAACCTTTGACTGCCCTATAAAAGAGGGGAACTGGTAAATTAATCCTACCTACCTTCACAACCCTTGTTCCGGCGCCAAGAATCCATCGCCGGCAATGGCCGCGACATAGAATCCATCATCGTGGAGCAGCGTGCGATCTATGAGGCCGTCCGCACTCAATCCGCCGCTCGACAAAAAGCGGCCGCCGCAGATGTGCAGTTGCAGGCGATCGCGGACGAGAACAGCGCCAGTTGTGCCTCCTACACGACATCGACGAATTATTGGGCAGGTTGGTTCGACGATGACAGCGCCGACGCCACCATTCCATCGTGACCTCACGTATACGGAGACAGACAAGTTGCGAACTCCTTCGAGGATGAGCAGGGCACGGGAGACGGCGGGGCCTTGTGTCCAGTGTGGGTCGGTCCGTCTCCCGTGTTCTACTCTTCCTCGCCGAAGACCGTACCTTCACTTCACGGGTCTTACCGCCGCCCATTCATAGAGACAGCAGATGGAGTAGGTGGTCGCCGACACAGAATAGAAAGGAAGTTGGATGACGGCCGACCACCGCCGTAGGATAGGTTTAGGGCAAGGTTTTGGTTTTTTTAAATGTTTGAAATGTAATGAAAATCCGCCGTGTTTGCATGAATCTCGTCTGATTTGTATGAAAATCCGCCGTGTTTGCATAAATTTGGTCCGGTTTATTAAAAATATATTTGAAATGTATGTGGGCAGCGTTGGATGGCGGCAAAACACGCATCCGTGTCCGCAGACTGGTACCCCTGTCCGCTGACGGAGGTGGGAGGAAATTTGTTGGTCGCCGTTGGAGATGCCCTTAGCCAACGAAGCAAGGTTAAAACAATGAATATCGCGAAATCTTTGTTCATCTCTTTTTCATTGGGTTAAAGAATGTAACATTATACACAAGACTAACACATTTCACACTCCCCCAACAGCCCGTCTCCACTCTCCGAGACCCCAACCCAATCCGTAGACGGCGTCGGCGAACATGGGCCGCCGCCGCCGCCAACCCTCCTCGCCGTCGCCGGCGGCGGAGCATCCGCTGGAAGACGACGACCTACTGCGCGAGATCATCCTCCGCCTACCCCCACAGCCGCCCTACCTCCTGCGCGCCTCCCTCGTCGGCAAGCGCTGGCGACAGATCGCCACCGACCCCAAGTTCCTCCGCCGCTTCCGCGTCCACCACCGGAAGCCTCCCCTCCTCGGGGACTTCTCGTATGAGGACGGGAGACTCTCGTTCAGATCCACCCTGGACCTGCCCTACCGCATCCCTCCCGACCACTTCTCCCTACAAGTCAACGGCCGCGTGCCATGGAGGTTGGTCGACTGCCGCCACGGACGCGTGCTCCTCATCAACAGCGAGATGCGTCAGGTCATTGTGTGGGACCCCTTGACTGGCGACCGCTCCCTCCTGTCCCCTCCGCCGGCGTTTGACGACATGCACACTGCAGCGGTGCTCTGCGCTGCCGGCGAGCAGGGCCACGCGCATGGTGCCTGCCACTCGAGCCCTTTTAAAGTGGTCGTGGTGGACATCTGCGAGCACGGCGATGAAACCGTCGTCTTCGTGAGTGTTTACTCATCAGAGACTGGCGTATGGAGTGATCTCCTCTCAACAACGCTTGCATCTATGGGCATTGCTGTTGGTAATCGCAGCACACTTGTTGGTAACACCCTTCGCTGGTTGCTTCTGATGAGTAACAACATACTTGAGTTTGATATGGATAGACAGACGCTAGCTGTGATCAAAAGGACACCTGGTGTTCGTGCGGATGACAGTGCTTGGATCATCCAGGCAGACGATGGCGGTGTTGGCTTCTCTGCTTTGTCGTGCGCCCACTGCCAGTATGTCTACTGCTACCACCAACCCTGTTTCCGAATGTGGGATAGGAAGGACAATTGCTATGGTGTTGCCGTATGGATGTTGAGGAAATCCATTGAACTGCAGAAGCTAATTGGGTTGGGGTTTAAGATTGAGAGGAACTGGTCACATATAGTGCGTTAGGCTGAGCATGTTCATGCATTATTTTTATGGGTGCACTCATCTCTCTTCATTGTTCAGCTTGAGTCAATGCAGCCCAAGGAGCTTTTTAAAAGTGATCCTATGTACACCTATTATCCTTTCACAAGTTTGAAGTTTCTATGATGAAGGTAACTGTTGGAATTCAATTTATTTTCTATATATGGTTGATGAGATAACTTTACTGTACTTCTGAAGTGTTCAAAAATCTCCCCACTGAATTTATTGCCATGTTATTTTCTATGTTAGCGACTTGAGCATTAGCTCTCTGCGGAGCTACGATGGTAGTGTACTATTGTTCTTTTATACTGCTATACACGTGAAGAGTCAGGAAACAAGGCATCTAATAGGAGATGGAATAGTATTTTTTTTTTGTTGTTGTTAGCTGGACGCTGCAATTTCATATGCTCGATTTTCTTTGATGCTTTGGTTTTCTTTCCCTGTACTTGTGTACAATACTTACTGTCCGGTCATATCGGACTTTCAAGGGAGAAACTAGTAAGATAATATAGATCAATTGATTTCTGCACCGGCTTGAGGCCTTTCTTACTTGCTAAACTAGCATTTACATTTAAACTGTATAATTCCTTGTTTGACAGATGACAGATCGATACACTTTGACACTAGCAATGTTATTGTTTGTGTGGCCTTCAGTTTCGTGGTTGCCATCAGATTTAGTTAACTAATTAATGCCTACTAGATAGTATAAAATGGTGATGCCTGTACTGGGGAGTTTCAATCAGCAATAATACAAGAAAAGTTTACTTTTGTCCTCCCCGTAAATTATTAGACGATAGATTCTAGATTGGTAGTGTCATTGTGTATATTGGCACATCACTGATCTTATAACATGGGCCAGGTTGAAATTTACAGCAGATACACTGAAAACTTAGGCTGAAGCATGATTGGCCAATTTATAACTTGACTAGTACATTAAAGCTTAAATTATTGTTTTGTATTTCAGGTAGATCATGTGTTAATATTTACCTGCAGACTGTTGCCCCTTTAGTGGGGATGTTGGATAAAAAAATGTCTTAATATTTACCTTGCTCTTTCGTGCTCATTTCACATTTTCTAATAATAGTTTACCTACCGATGCTGAAATGATCTGATTTAAAATTTTACAAGTTTCATAAATCTTAAGTTAATACTGTTGATTTAACGAGCGAGCTGCTTTGTCCTTTGTTCACAGGTATCAGCAGTTTGAAGCAGAAGTAGCTTACATGGAATGCTGACTCTTGCAGGAGTGACTATGACCATCGATCATAGTTGTCAACTTGCTCGACGTGTAGAAACTATCTAATGCTCTGGTACTATTTTCAGCAATCCTATATGTAATCGTCAACTGAACTCTGAAATGCCTGGATCCATTCGGCAGTATTGAGTAATGATTTTTCTTTCTTCGATCAGTTGGAACCCCTTCCAGTTTGATGCCAAATTTCGGTTTGAGCCATATTCATGTTGAAATATCCTCTCGCGGTGTCATAGAGCAAGAAATTTTTGTATTGTTGCATCTGGCTGGCCATGGCCATGGCTGACGATATGCCCTTTGCTGAACCCCAGACGGCTGGTTTGGTCTGGGCATATGGGCTCTGTGTAGCGTGGTGGTGAGCCATGGCAGCAATCAGCTGAGATCCTCAGCTTCTACCACCATGAATGTGAGTTCTGCAAAGGGACTTGCCGGTGTTTTGTGTACCAGTTAAATTGTGTCATTAGCTTTGTTTTGCAAAAACCTATCAAAAGCCCTGTAAGGGCTTGTTTTTTATAGACAATTCCTTCGTATAAGTAGGGATTTTAGAGGGCAATTCATATGTTTTTGGATAACAATCCCTGTATTGAAATTCTAGAGAAGGAATGTTCTCCCAATTCAATGGCTGAAACAGACGAACTTGATTTCAGATGCCTTGGAATTACGCCAATCTAACCGACAGCACGAACCAGGGACATTTGTAGGCTGAGGATACAATGTGGATCAACTGTCATCTGAACCCCTAAATAACAGCCAGTGTGCCAGACAGCAAAGAGAAACAAACCAATTTGCAGCAATGAGAGCCATCACATTCAACAGAAGCAATCGACCAAAGAAGAAACTAAACTGCAAACAGCTTAGTCTATGACAGAAACTCAGGAACATGTCGCCACACAATCTCAGGCCAACACAGTTAGAGCAGAAGCGCTGAATCATCACAATCACATGGACAAAACGCAGCAAAATCTTATCACCCAGGCATAGCACCACTGCAAAGTCTCGATTCCGCAGACGCATCTTGCTACATTATTCATTCAAGCAGAGAGTACTGTATGATGCGAATTCCCAACATCCAACGGCGGACATGGTGTGGTTTCGGTACCAGTGCTTCCTTCGGAGCGAGTCAGGCCTGCGGCTTGTCGGCGGCGGCGGCGGCCGGCTCCGGCTGGGGCTTGGGCTGGGCCTGCGCCGGGGTGAGCGCCTTGATGGAGACGGCGTGGATCTCGGCCATGAGCGGCGCCAGCGCGGTGTTGACCATCCGGTGGCGCTCCAGCAGCCGCTTCCCCTCGAACTTGTCCGAGACCACCTCGATCTCGTAGCTCGCGCCGCACCTTCGCACCAATCACAATCCCATCAATCAACCAAGACCACCAATCGAACGAACAAGCTTACAGGGGAGAAAAGGAGTAGAAGTTGCGGGAGATCGTGTGGGCTGCTTACCCGCCGGATGTATCGGTGACCACCTGAAATCGCAGGAACAACACACGGGTTAGGTTAGGGTTTAAGGCGGAGACGGACCATGGGCGGACTGGCGGAAGGGGTTTGGAGAGAGATGGGAGGGAGGCTTACGAGGTGGGTGGGGCTGAGCGCGGCGGCGACGGCGGCCTCCACGTCCTCCTTGGTCACGCCCATGGCTGGTCTGTTCGCGATTTCGCCTCCTCTCGGTCTCTGTCTGTTCCGGCGGAGCCAAGGCAAGGCAAACAAGAAGGCGACTTTCAACTTGCCTGTGCCTTCCTCCTATCAATTTATCCCACTTGCCCCGGAGAATATTTCGGATGCTGTGGTCTCGGCGGAGTCACGAATTTGCCCGTCACCAATGTTCTTCCTGAAGTCGTAGTGGTCTAGGAATCGAATATTTGGTGTTTTTTCTTTCCTATATGGCTGGGGGATTTCAGGGAACAACATACTCCCTGCTTTTCGAATTATAAGATGTTCTAGTGAAAAAAAATCTGAACCGGGTGTATATAGTTTACATACATACACTCCAAATTGTTGGGGAATAGGAGGATAAAGAGCACTTGTAATTGTTCGACACCACATATTAATCCAAAACAATATTGCTAGTTTCCGGAAAAAACACACCAATATATTAGTTTGACATTGCATAGAAGAAACGGGCACCTCAGTCAGACGAGTTCCAAACACAGGGAGTTGTTACACAATTGTATCATCACAGGCTAAAAACCCTACAGTCCAACAGTGATACTGCAGCAGATGACAGACAACCCATGTCATCTGCTAACCAAACGCACACTACTCATAGTCGACCATCAGCAGGATCCCCCGTCAAACTTCATGGCTCACGCCGTTCGCAGAGGCGGGGAGACCAATATGACACCATCGCCTCGGACAAAAAGGAAGGGGATGGCACGCCTGGTTGTCTGCAAAAGGTTCAGTATTACAATTGTCTCATAGAATTAGATTCCTCCAGGAACAATTCATTATGTTGCAGAACCAAATGTTGAAAATAACATCACACTAGATCCGAATCATAAAGCTCCCACAACTATAAATGATTCAAATAGGTCTGTCCTCTTATGATTATCAATGCATAAGAATGCCAGACATCCATGACATACTGGCAATCCATGAGAAAAATGTGTGAAACGATGTTTTAGCGTGCGTTGGGCACCCAACCCCTCACTGCCCACGCACGCACATTGAACAAGGTAATAGAAAAAATCCATTAGCATGCGACAATTACCATGATTCATCAATGGGCAACTGTGTTGGAAACACTCACAGCATCACCTCCAAAATTGTTGGTTGACAAAGTATACATCGACATTAATAAGAGCAAAGTCAAAGAACTTACTCGCACAATTTCCTCATATGTTTCATCGTCGATCTCAACAGTTGTTACAATCTCCTCAACATCTCCCAGGATCATGTTCAAGTGCTGATCATATGCCTGTGTACAAGGGAAACATCTCAGGCCTCAGCAACTATCATCCCAGCATGATTAGCACGTTATGATATATATGGACCTCCGCAATCCACATCATTAGAGAGTGGATAAAAGAGTGGCGTTAATTGCAGTGCAGACTAAAAACAAGCCATTGCAGTGCAGCATACAATTGATAAAAAAACACATCATACCATTGTGGTTTATCAATGATATGGATCTCCACATTTCATATGATTAGAATGTGGATACAAACGTTATAATAATTGTAGTGCGGACTGAAAACAAGCCATTGCAGCGCAGCATACAATTGATAAAAAAGCACATCATGCCATTGTGGTTTATCAATGATATGGACCTCCACAATTCACATGATTAGAATGTGGATGCAATCGTTATAATAACTGTAGTGCGGACTGAAAACAAATCATTACAGCATGGCACGCAATTGAAAAAGCGCATCATAACATTGAGATTTATCGGTAATTTTCTCCATGTAAACTACTCCCTCCGTTCCAAAATAGATGACCCAACTTTATACTAACTTTAGCACATACACCAGAAGTTCATCCCATACCGTCAATGAACCTGTTAAATAGCATCGGATTTTAATGTTATTGAGATGCTTCCTTGTATTTGTCGAATCGCAAGCAAGGCATTTTTCTATTATTGCACATGAACACATTAACCTCCTAGACCGCATTGAGCATGAACACATATAGTCCCGTTCGCTTCGATACGAAGCACAGGGAACACATTTAAGTGGAAAAAGGTGGGATACGACCTAACCAACCAAAATAATCGACGAAATTGGGGGCCCAAAAGCTCCTCTCATCTCACCGGGCATACCAAATCGTCGCAGGCCAATATTAACCAAGAATTTGTCCCACATCCATCCAACCACGGACAGGGCACAGACTACAGCAAAAAATTCGAAAGGGGATCCCGGGCGCTTACATGGAGCTTGCCGCGGAGCTCGCGGTCGGACCGGAGCTTGACGTAGATGCGCTCGTCGAGGCTGAGCCTAATCAGATCCAGCGGCTCCTTCACCGCGATCTCCTCGTCGGCCGACGCCATCGCCTCCGCCCCTGTCGCTCCGCGGAAACCAAGAACTAAACCCTAGCTTCCGCCTACCCAATCGAACTTGCCAAGCCGCGGTAAGCGTCGGCACCGGAGAGATGGGTGCTCGCGGTTTTGGGTCGGGTGGTGGATGCCGTGCTGGCCTGCTGGATCTCTGGTTTGCCGGGCCTTCTTCAGGGCTACAAAAAAGCGGGCCACGGTGGGATTATTATTCAAAGCCCATATTGGATATCCCAGTTCCGGCATGAACCGGCCCATTCTGGGTCTTGGTCGTTTTGCCTTTCATTATTTTTTGTTTCCATTTTTCATTTTCCGTTTCTTTATTTCTGACAGTTTCCTGTCTTTTCCCCTGTTTTTCTGTATGTAATTTTTTTAACTAATATTTTCCTAAGATATGATTTTTGTAAACCTGAACTTTCCCCCCAATTAGATTTTTTTAAATAAATAATTTATTTTAAAACATGTGAACATTTGTTTATTACTGAACATTTTTTAAGCATGAGATGGTCTATATGAACATTTTATTGAGACACAAGACACCTTCTCCATCTTTTATTTTTAATTGGTTTTAATATATTTTTTTCCTTTTTAGAATCCATTTAATAAAAAACTTTACCAAGCTCATCGGGCCCGCCGTGTTGTAGCCATGTGGGTGTTATAGGGAAACAGTCGCATAAGGCACATAATAGGAGCTCCATATTTTTTGCTCTAAGAAAAATGCTCCCCACTTTTTTTGTAAACAAGAAAAGGGTTCTGAAGGACCCAAAGACTGAATTTAACATGGAGTGGTTATAAAGGCATAGAGTTTACAATCTTTATCTTTTCTTTACTTCTATAAAAATGCGAGTTGGTGGTGATGATGTGTCTGCCTTCACGCCATCTGCACCGTCCGATGCCAA
Organism: Triticum aestivum; assembly: GCF_018294505.1. Lineage (NCBI taxonomy): Eukaryota > Viridiplantae > Streptophyta > Magnoliopsida > Poales > Poaceae > Triticum > Triticum aestivum. The sequence goes on from NC_057801.1 coordinate 662,527,505, forward strand.
ACGTAAGGCTGGAACTGACACGAGTTATCCCCGAGCGTCCCACTTGTACATTTTGCAAAAGCATCCCGCGTGTAGTATGGAATTCCAGACATATCCAGAACACACCACCCCGCACAATGTGTTCTTGTTTCTGCTTCTCTCCCGAAAGAAACAGGAGCTTCGAGTACCCTCCCAAATTCTCGCGGCCGACCTCTCCCCTCTCTTCCCCGGTGAACGCGGGATTTGAGTTGGGCAAGGATCCCTACCCTTGTATAGTTGTGCTTGTAATTAGGGTCTGAATCAATTGGATTTGGCTTCAAGATTTCGTCGGTGTATTTCCTTCAGATCTAGCCGTGCAGGCCGCCGGAGACAGAGATGATAGTGACGGTTGTTGCCATATCCGAGTCTGTTCGATATAGTAAGTTACTTTGTTTTCTCTGTTTGTGTTGATTCCCTTTTGTGCTGGTCTGGTTCTCAACCTCCAACTGCAGGCCCTTTTTTCTGTGCTGCCCATGGAGGATTAGAGGCTACCAGCGGCAGGACTGGCATGAGTAGGCCTAGGTGTTGCGGGCGCGGAGGATTTCTGACGGTGGTGAGCTACTCGTTCCCTGCGGCGCCCAGTGCCAAACTGAACAATTGAACATGAAGACGAGTAGTATGTGTGAGATGGATCTTCTAAGTTTGCTTCTTGTTAGATTAGGTGCATATTTCGCAAGATAATCTCGTTCTAACATGTCTCTGATTTTAATTTTGTTTTTCCCTGCATATTTCAGGATAGAGGGCAGCCTCACAGGTTGGCGCTGTTGCCAGGGACAGCAAGGGCCACGTTTTCGTCTCTGTATGCAGAATGCTGACCCCCAGTCGAAGTGTTGAGGAGGCCGAGGCAAAATCTGCCCTCGCCGGACTGCAGGCTCTTGCAAAATACTACATCGGGCCTTTGATCCTGGAGATGGATTGCCATGCAATCATAAAAGAGCTAGCTGCGGGAGACCAATCCAGATCACAGTGCTATGCCTGATCAAGGATATTAAACAAGCACTCTCAGTTTTTCAGCTTACAGTGTCAGCCATGTGGTAAGAACTTGCAATGCTCATGCTCCTGAGCTTGCAGCGGCAACCAGAAATGTGAGCGACCAGGAGATCATCGTAAACGTCCCGGATAAACTCCGTCCACTGATGATGTCTGAATTTGTATCTCATGTAGAGTAGTTTCCTACTCTAGATCTAAAAAAAGGGGCAGCCATGCAGAGATGTCACTGACGATGAAGGTGAGGCCATCGAGTCTATTATTGTGTTAGTTTGTTTCAAAGAAATCACGCTAATTTCTCTCAATATAGAAATTAGTCATGGAGCAGGCTTCAGGGAAGACTATCGATCTAGAACTGGTTGTATGTCCATGAGCAATTTTCTGTTGCTCTGACTGTACGGACAGCCTCTGTAATTTAGCCAAACATCATCGCACCGTGCCATTACTTAGCTTTTTGCACACAATTCTTGTTTGTTACGGTGGTGCCAAACTGCCAATAGAAGACAAGTTGACCTGTTGAACAACGCCACAAATGCATAGTTGTATGTTATCTAGGGTTGTACGACCTTGAGTTACAAGAGGTCCAGTACTAATTTTGTGTGTGTGTGCGTACATGTGCATTCACCCGTTCTACATACACATGATTTCAAAGTATCTTTTACTGTACATTTTGTTTCTTTGCTGAGTTCAAATTGCAAGTATTGTTCATTGTTTTTTCATTTTGTCTAAATATACTACAAACTCTCTAAAGGCTCAACTTTTTCCCCTTTGTATGAATATATCACAGACAGTTATGTATAAAATAGTGATTGTCTGATGTTCTCTTAGGTGAGCAGATGGATGAAATGAAAACCCCATAATTAATATTGTTGTTACATATGTTTTGAGCAAACAACTAAAATAAGGGTGTACTGTCTGGTGGTTTGGGAGATTTGGTATGAGCCCAGTCGTCGCATCTTTCACAATTTGGAGTTATCAGCTGTGACAGTGGCAGGCCATGCAACTTCACAAGGCCGATGTTGGAAGGACGATGACGCATGGCACGTCATTTAGCATAGTAGTCTAGCTTAGTGAACCCTGATCATTTTGTTTGTACTTTTTATATAAACTCTCTTATGCATGCAAGTTCTGTATTAAGCGTTTTTATTTTGTGTTTTCCTTTTTCATGTGAGTTCTCTTGATCAGTTCCTGATTGTGAGATGTTTTGAGACTAATATACTTAGCAAATTATTTTAGCAATATTTTGTCTTGGTTGATCAGGTTTAAAGTATTGTAGATTGCTATCTTCGAGATACTATTATGTGATATGAATCTTTTTTCGTCAAACCTTCCGATGTAGTTTCAAATGTTACAACATCAAATTATTTTGGATGTAATAATTATCCTTTGGCCATGGACGGCATGTTGCATTGTATAATGCTCACACACATGGAGAGATGATATGTGTGACATAGGTGGGTGACCATCTGATGGATAAGATAGGTTGAACCCATCGGACTAGGGCTGAATGATGAAGTCCAAGTTGCCACATGTGTACGGATGGATTTTTAGTTTGCTGCATGCTCTGTCCCCTCGATACAGGATAGAGTGAACAAAGAGAAATGTGAGTAGGGAGTCGCAAGGCGAAGATGGAGTAGAAAATGTTTGGCTTCGATGACAGGTTTTTTTGACTGGAAACCATATGTTGGATCATGCTTGATATGTTATCCGTCACAATATATAGTGAAGAAAGAGAAATGTGAGTAGGGAGTTTCAAGGCGGAGATGGAGTACAAAATGTTTGGCTTCGGTGACAGAGTTTATTGACTGGAAACCATATGTTTGATCATACTTGATATGTTATCCGTAGCAATATAACATCGCTTCAATCGACGTCTCGGTAAAAAAAATTATTGTCTATAGCAACATATGGGTTCCTGACTATGATTAAATCCATCTAATCTTGTGGGATCCCGTAGCGTAGCACGGGCATCTGACTAGTAAGACCCAAAAAACAAAAAAAAAATATCCTAACTTTACAAGGAAGACCTCAAACAGAGAAATGAAAACACGTACAAATCAGCTCCCTTACAAGCACCACCAGAGCTCAACCCCTGACAAAACAAGCATAGAGCAAGAAGAATTCATCAACATCGAACAAAAGGTGCACTGCATCTCCTATGGCATCCAAGCGGATGGAGGATGGCCAGAAGAATCAAAGGCCGAGTAGTTGAGGCCCGCAATCAACCATTGCCACACACGTTGTAGCTCCACCGCAAGTACACTTGATGACTAAAAGTGCGTTATATCGACTAGAGGGGGGTGAATAGGCGATTTTTATGAATTCTTCACTGAGAAATTTGCTGGTGAGGAAATTCCTAAATGAAGAACTACTTGCAGCGAAATAAGTACTCAGAAAGGAACATAGCAGAACACAAACATAGTCATCATGATGAAATGAAGACAAGCACAGAGTACAGAAAGCGTAAACACAGGATAACACAAGGAAGAAGACGATCAGACTGAAGAAATAGAACTGAGGAAATTGAGAAAGTCTTCAGTCAAAGTCTTCAAACAGATATGAACAAACACACAACAACATAAATGAGGAAATGAAAGAGTTAAGGAGATAGAACCAGTTAGCTCGGTGAAGACAATGATTTGGTAGACCAGTTCCAACTGCTGTCTCAGTTGTACATCTGGTTGGAGCGGCTGAGTATTTAAACTCGAAGGCACCCAGTCTCGGACACACAGTCCTCACCGTATTCTCCTTGAGCTAAGGTCACACAGACCTCGCCCAATCACTCATGGTAAGTCTTCAGGTGACTTCCGAACCTTCACAAACTCGGTCACTCGGCGATTCACAATTCCTCTTGGATGCTCTAAACATTGACGCCCAACCGTCTGGAAGAAGCACAGTCTTCAAATGAAACAAGCGTCGGATCCACGCAGGATCAATCTCTTCAGTGATGCTCAATCACTTGGGGTTTTGTAGGTTTGGATTTGGGATTTCCTCACTTGATGATTTTTGCTCAAAGTCCTCAGAGGATGGGTTGCTCTCAAATCACAAGTGTCAGTTTCTCTCGGAGCAGCCAACCAACTATTAGTTGTAGGGGGCGGCTATTTATAGCCTAGGGAGCAACCCGACATGATAAGACATAAATGCCCTTGTCTAATATGACCGTTAGGTGGGTAGATATTTTGGGACAGCTGGCGCGTAGTACAGCAATGGTCGGAATATTGGGGTTCGAATTCCTCCGGGTTATCATGCTCCTCACTTTCTAGGCAATCCGCACTGGCGAATTCCTAACTGTTCAGTCAGAACAAATTCCTCAGAGACCAGAAGAACTTCGTCTATGTCACTGAAGAATATGACTGAACTGTGCGAGATTTCCAATGGCTTCACTCGAAAGGATTGGTAGGTGTAGGATTTTGAGTTGAGCATCACATGGAAATTTTTCCTTAGTATTTCCTCGACCCCCTTTAACAGTACGGTGTTTCCTATGACTCAAGAAAGAGAAAATGAAACAGTAAAAACAGAAGTCTTAACGCTTCATGTTCCTCGAATGATTACCAAGTCTTCAAGGTCACACCAATTTCTTCACTTTCAAAGTCTTCAGAAATCCAAAGTCTTCATTTGAAGAACTTTATTTTTAGGGGTCGACTTTCTCTGTAAATATCAAACTCCTCATAGACTTATAGACATGTGTACACTCACAAACGTATCAGTCTCTTAACCTATAAGTCTTCAATACACCAAAATCACTAAGGGGCACTAGATGCACTTACAATCTCCCCCTTTTTGGTGATTGATGACAATATATGTTAAGTTTTCAATGGGGATAAACATGTGAAGTGTAAATACTAATATTGAGGAATTTAATTGCAAGATATAGAAGAACTCCCCCTGAAGATGTGCATAGTGAGGAATTTGCTTTTGAAGCAATGCACACTTGAAGAGTATAATCATGGAGATCTCCCCCTATATCTTGTAATTCATACATGCATTTGACATATAATATGAGGAATTTGAAATGCATGATGAAATATGGTGACTGATGTAATTCAGCATGCGTGCATTAACATTAATGAGGAATAAGCATGCAGAAGAACACAGCAAAAGTATCAAGCCACCATAGAGTTTAAGATTACAACTCGATCCAGCAAAGTCATCAGAAGAACGAGAGTTGTAACTTAGCAAAAAAAACGCCCATATATAGACCCGCTTGAAGACTAACTCAAATTTCTCCCCCTTTGTCATCGAATGACCAAAAGGGTTGAAACTAAGGACTAACGCCCTTGAAGAATATCATGATGATGGAGGAGCGCCAGCGTTGTCAGGGTCTTGAGTCATTGTAGGGCCCGCTGCAGTGTCATCCAAGTCTTCATTCTCGTCCGTGGCGCGTGATGAAGAATATGAGCTTGCCACCAAGGAAGGAACCTTGACCTTCTTGAATTTCTTCGGTGGAGGTGCAGACCAGTCAAAGTCTTCCTTGAAGCCCATTTGCTTCAGATCTTCTTCACCATATAGATGTGACAGAATAGCCCAGGTGCGATCAAACACTTCATGGAGGTAGTAGTGGTTTTTCTTCACTGCATTATGTGTAGAAGTCATGTTGTGAAGAATAGAGCCAAACTGACGCTTAACCCACTTGTGGTTCCGATCGACCTTCTGGTGAAGACTTATAAGAAGTTCACGGTCAGTTAGCACACGAGGAGCAGTAGCTTGAGGACTTGACTTTGGAGCATTGGCAGCAAAATCATGTGTGGCAGAGTCATCATTGGTGGAGTAGGATGCAGCTTTGCGGAACTGACCATCCAATGGACGAATGCCTTCATCGATCACAGCTAGTGACTTGCCCTTCTCATTAGATGAGGAAATTGTCTGCTTGAGGACTTCAATTGGGGGCAAGTAGCTGAGGTGATTCTGAAAATTAGCCTTGTGGTTGAGTGAAGACCTTGTTCTGAGGAATCTCATGATCCACGGCGCGTAAGGCTTCAGCTCAAATGGAGAAAGTGCAACATTCGCGAGAGTCCTCATGAAGAAATCATGGTAATTGATAGGAATACTATGCATGATGTTGAAGAGCATATTCTTCATCATCCCCACAATTTCTTCATCAGATGAATCATGACCTTTGATTGGACTGATAGTCTTCGTCAGAATGCGATATATAGTCCTTAGCACATACAACAAATCCTTCACGAGGAATTTGGTCCTTTGGGCTTGTCCAGGCTTCAGCAGCTTCATGAGCACTTGCATATAGTGATCAGTAAGTTCAGGTTCATCATACAGACAGCGAGCGCCTTCTGGTGGAGGACTGATTGGCAAGGCATGAAGCAATTCAGAGACTGGTGCCTTGTAGTGAGTGTTTTCAGTCATCCAGTCCAACACCCATGAGTTGACGTCGGCAGCATTGCCTGTGATATGCAAAGTTGCATAGAACTGAAGAATAAGTTCTTCATTCCAATCAACGATGTCAGTGCAGAAATTCAGCAAGCCTGCATCGTGAAGCATACTGAGAACCGGCGTGAAGCAAGGCATAGATTCCATGTCCACGTGAGGAATGTGCTCATGATCGAAGACTTTGTCCTTGTCAAAGAGGACTGAGGAATAGAAGTTTGCCTGGCTAGCAGTCCAGAAACGCTTCCTTCCAAGACGAGCATTGTCATACGGGTTGAATTCAGTGAAGAATACGTGCTCGCCGAAGAAATCATCAGCCTTGAATTTTGGCTTCTTGGAGAAGGGATTCTTTGGCTTGGGCTGAGGAGTGTCTGTGATTTGCAATATCACCTCAGGAATCACAATCTCAGGTTCCTCATGCTGAGGAATTTCAGTTTCATCTGCATCTGCAGCCTGAGTCATCACTTCTTCATTCACAGTTTCTTCAACACTAGTGGATGGAATGTCTTCATGAACAGACGGGGTTGCACGTGGTTCATTAGATCCCACTTGTACTTCAGTAGTGGTTGGGGACTGAGGAACAACTTGGAGAGGAGTGAACATTGGTGAGTTTGGATGTTGACTGTCCCAAAATTCATCATTGAGCACAGGAGTGGTACATCCAATGTCCACATCCTCATCTTTAATTTCTTCAACACCTGCCTCTTCAGCAGTAAACTGAGGCATAGGTGAGGAAATGACAGGGGTTGAAGGGATCTCATCCACTTCAATTTCTTCATCCAACTGCTCTGTCGAAGCAGCAGATGTAGTTTCTTCATCAGATTCCTCGGGAATCTCATATTCTTCACCAAAAGGAACAAGGTCCTTTGATGGCATTGATGATACGGGAATGACATCAATTGGATTATCAATGGAACTGATCAGAGTCTTCATCTTCTTCGGAGCTGAAGAATTTGATGAAGTTGATGCCTTCCTTTTCTTCATCGCTGCACGTTTTGCAGCCTTGGTCTTCTTCACATCAAGAGCAGATGGAAGGATAGGAGTTGGTGTAGGCGCAGGAGGTGAATTTTCTTCAGGCGTAACAGTTGTCGTTGCGCTGACTTGTTCACTTTCTTCAGGCGCATCACTAGTGGATGCCCTAGCAATATCATCAGCAACTGGAATGGAGTCATCAGCCCTGGTACTCTCATTTTCTTCATCAGCCATACTGACATCAGCGGTGCTGGCATGTTCTTCAGTGGGCTGAGCAGATTCTTTAGCCTGAGGAATTTCAACATGCAGCGGCGCGGTGGCAGTTGAAGAGAAAGTCTTCGTCAAATTGACGAATCAAACCTTTGCTCCCTTCCAATCAGCATGGTACCGATTGAAATCATCACTCAGTTGCTTGATTTCAGCTTGTACAGCAACGAGTTGTTCGGGGGTAAGAGTGAGGACATTGTCCTTGAGGTAGCGCTATTTCTTGTATTGTGCTTTCTTCAGCCTTCGTCCTTCTTCATATTTCCATTTCTCTTCCTCAATGAAGTGACTGAGAACATGACTTTGACCGGGAGTGAGGTTCATCTCCGGCAAAGTTGTAGCTGGGTCCTTGTGCCATAAGTCAATGAAATCGAGGATCAGCTTGGGATCCAGAAGTAGTGGCACATTGCTGCCTTTGGCTCTAGCGGCCCTGGCTTGCCTGTCTCTGATGATTTCAGCAAATTCATCATCATCCGCCTCATCATCATCAGAGGGCACTTGTAAAGTGACTTGCTTCTTGTGAGGACTTGGTGAATACCTCGTCCAGCAGTGGCCTTTTTCTTCAGCAGTGAGGGACCAGCTGAGGAAGGTCAAGCAGCTGAGGAGCTTGCAGATGCTCTTGAGGCAATAGAGAAGCCTTGAGTCCTTTGGCACGTGGCAAGATGCATAGGTGCCAAAGATTTTGTCGGAGCAGCCGAAGACTTTGTCGGAGGAGGAGGAGCAGACTGAGGAATTGGCCGTGAGGGCTTTGAAGATGCTGGCCGTGAGGGCATTGCTGAGGAATTTGGCCGTGAGGGCATTGAAGGAGAAGCACTGGACTTGTGGGCAGGCTTCTTTGGCATAGCCTTCTTGGGCTTACTACCAGATGCCTCCACAACGTTAGCAGCAGCAGCAGAATCTTCATTGAATTTCCTCACTGCTTCTTTTGCTTGCTTGGCTAGTTTGGCCTGGCGCCTAGCCCATTCAGTAGCATAGTCCTCACCGCGCTTGAGGCTGGTGGGATCCGCCGGTTGGCCAGGTCTCAATGGAGGTCTTGAGCATGGAGGATTGAGCGTGGATTTCTTCATGTACTTGGGAGTAACATACCTGTACTCCCTCCATTCTCGTGCCCATCTCCTCTCAATTCGTTGGATGCGCACCTTGCGCTGATTCTTGTCCTCCTTGCCAAACTTGGCCTCATCAGGAGTGCAGTATCTAGCATAAATATCTTTAGGGATTTCAAACGTTGTGTTGACCTCAGGCCTTTTTCCTCCCTTTTGTGGCTTCTTGTCAACCATTTTCTTCAGCTAAGGAATATGAACAACTGAAGTTTCTGAAGAGGTATGCAACTTTTCTTCAAGGAACGCTGCAAATGAGTTAAGTTGATGAGAACCTAGTGATTCAGCAGCGGACATTTGTACCTGAGTATAGTTGCGAGGAATTTGGAGAGGTCATATGCGTTCTCAGAAGATTTTCAAAAAAGAATAGGTTTGAGGAATTTGACCGATGAGTCTCGAAGAATTTCGCTAAGCGTTCTTTATCTTAGGTTCCAGAGTTGTACAGATTTGAAAATCCACACAATTTAGGAATCTTGAAGAAAAACATTGCTTAGAGAAACGAATCAAGAACAGATAACATGTGAGGTGTTTAAGTGTGTGAAGATTTGAAGAATAAACACCTTTGAAGATTTTTTAGGAAAACACATGAATCAAAGCGAGCAATAAAAGTAACTTTTAATTACCCGAAGTGAAGAACACGATGAACTGGGAAGTGTTGAGATGAAGTCCATCCGTTCAGATCTTCCACGCCCTAACTCGGCAGAGGAAGACGGCTACGGCGGCGGCGGAGTGAAGAAATCCGCAACCGGCGCGAGTACAACGGCGATGAGGTCGAGGCAGTGAAGCTCTTCCTCACCGGCGATGATGAAGTAGCGGCGGTGCTAGGGTTTGGGAAGCTCGAGCGGGAGAGAGAGGTCAAGCGGAGTAAAAGTGAAGTGAGGAGAAGGCAGAGGTATTTATAGTGGTAGTGAAAAACTGTACGCCCGAGGATTTCGGACGAACGTGCCCCTGGCTTTTCCCATTCACATGAAATGTGTCACCCACATATTGGGAGGTGGCGATCGTGTAGGATCGTGGTTGAATAGATAAGTATTTGTCGTGAGAAGCGGAACGGTTTGAGCGGCAAAGCCAAAAATTTAGATAAGATAAGTTTTAAGTTACCGTTCGCAATTTCTTCAGCTGTCAAGGACACAGTGAAGATTTTGAACGAGTTTCAAATCCAAACGCATATCAAGAATTTGTGAAAAGATTAGATTGAGTTTAGCATAGCGGGGAAGGGTCCGATCACATTCACTTAGCTGAAAAAGTCAACTTGAAGAATTAGCAATAAGTGAATGTTGTAGAGGACATAAACTCATATGTACATATTCAACTGAAGACAAATGACAGAAATAATGAAGACATTGCAAGTTGATGAATTTGAAAAACTGAGGAATTTCAAAACTGAGGAAAAACTCAAATTGAAGATTTTCAACTTTTGTGGTGGCGTAACCCATCGTATAAGAAAGTTGGCTTCAAACACCACGTACAATTGTCGTAGGGCTCTGAGAGTCAATATCTTCATTAATTTCTTCACACTTAGAGGGTTAGTATTCGTTGATTGAAGAAAAACATTACTTCGTGTGTTGCGCATCTAAGTCATCATGTCAGCATAAGTGTTAGGATGAGTGTCCATTTTAGAGAACATTTGAAGATTCTAGGATATTTAGCTCACACCGCAACTTGCTAAATCTCTTCTCACCCAAGGGCTTAGTGAAAATATCGGCCAACTGATCTTCAGTTCTTGCATGGCAGATGGAGATATCACCCTTCAACACATGATCATGAAAAAAATGATGACGAATCTGGATGTGCTTTGTCTTCGAGTGCTGAACTGGATTGCGAGAAATCTTGATAGCGCTCTCATTGTTGCAGTAGAGAGGCACATTCTTCATGATGATGCCATAGTCCTTGAGAGTTTGCTTCATCCATAGTAGTTGAGCACAGCATGATCCAGCAGCAATGTACTCAGCTTCTACAGTGGAGAGAGATACGCAATTCTGTTTCTTCGAGGACCAACAGACCAAAGATCGACCGAGGAAATGACATGTGCCTGATGTTGACTTGCGGTCCACACGATCACTAGCATAGTCAGAGTCTAAATATCCAACGAGATCAAATGAAGAGCCCTTGGGATACCATAATCCAAGTGTTGGTGTGTGAGCTAGATATCGAAGAATATGCTTCACAGCCTTATGGTCTGATTCCTTCGGTGTAGCTTGAAATCGGGCACACATGCAAACACTAAGCATAATATCTGGCCTAGATGCACATAGGTACAATAAAGAGCCAATCATGGAGCGGTATACCTTTTGATCGAAGTCTTGACCATTTTCATCAGTGCATAGATGGCCATTTGTGGGCATTGGAATTTTGACCCCTTTGCAATCTTGCATGCCGAATTTCCTCAATACATCTTTGAGGTATTTCTCCTGCGATATGAATATACCATTGCGCTGTTGACGAATTTGAAGACCTAAAAAGAATTTCAACTCTCCCATCATAGACATTTGATATTACTCACTCATCATATGGGCAAATTCATCACTATAGCGTTGGTCAGTACAGCCAAAGATAATATCATCAACATATATTTGGCACACAAATAATTCACCATCATAAGATTTAGTGAAAAGAGTTGGGTCGAGTGAACCGGGCTTGAAGCCTTTCTTCATGAAGAATTCCTTCAAAGTGTCATACCACGCCCGAGGGGCTTGCTTGAGGCCATACAGGGCCTTGTTGAGTCTGAAGACTTTGTCGGGATTTTTTGGATCTTCAAAACCTGGGGGTTGAGCAACATACACTTCTTCCTCAATCTTACCATTGAGGAATGCACTTTTCACATCCATTTGTTGTAAGATAATATCATGATGATTAGCGTAAGCAAGTAATATGCGAATAGCCTCAAGTCTAGCAACAGGTGCAAAAGTTTCATCGAAATCAATTCCTTCAACCTGTGTGTAGCCTTGAGCTACAAGCCGTGCCTTATTCCTCACCATAAGGCCATTTTCATCTTGCTTGTTGCGGTAGATCCACTTTGTGCCAATGATGTTACGCTTGTGAGGATCTGGACGTTTGACCAGTTCCCAGACGTTGTTGAGCTCGAACTGATGTAATTCTTATTGCATAGCCTGAATCCACTTAGGCTCCAGAAATGCTTCATCTACCTTAGTGGCTCTGAGATAGAGACAAAAGCAAAATGCCCACAAAGTTAGATAAATGTGAAGATTTTAAGCGAGTGAGAGGACCTGGTGCTTCAATGTCATCAATGATCTTCTCAATTTGCACTTCATTAGCAATGCTAGGATGAGTGGGTTGTCTTCGAGGAATTTAATCAGTATTTCCTTCAGGAGCATTTTCTTCAGCACCATTTTCTTCAGGTGTGCCAGCTCGGTGATCATCATGATCAGGAATGAATTCTTCAGTAGATTCTTCGGTAGGAATGACATCCTCAGTAGCCTTGAACTTGATAGAATCTTCAGGTGCTGGTTCATCTATCATAGAAGGTAGGTGCTCTCTTTGCGAGCCATTAGTTTCATCGAACCGCACATCTACAGTTTCAACAACTTTGTGAAGCACGCTGTTGAAGACTCTGGAGGTGTGCGAGTCCTTTCCATAACCAAGCATAAAACCTTCATGTGCTTTCGGTGAGAATTTAGAAGTGTGATGAGGATCTCTAATCCAACATTTTGCACCAAAGACTTCGAAATAACTCACATTTGGCTTTTTGTCAGTGAGGAGTTCATAAGCAGTTTTCTTGAAGAATTTGTGAAGATATACCCTGTTGATAACATGGCACGCAGTATCAATTGCCTCAGTCGAGAAGAGACGAGGCGTCTTGTATTCATCAAGCATGGTGCGAGCCATTTCAGCGAGGGTTCTGTTCTTGCGCTCCATGACGCCATTCTGCTGAGGAGTATAAGGAGCAGATAACTCATGAGTAATACCAAGTTCATCAAGATAGCCATCCAGACCGGAATTCTTGAACTCGGTCCCATTGTCAGTTCTGATGTGCTTGATCTTCACACCAAAGTTGGTTGAAGCCCTCGAGGAAAATCGTTTGAAGACTTCCTACACTTCATGTTTGTAAGTGACAATGTGCACCCATGTGTAACGAGAATAATCATCAACAATAACAAATCCATATTGAGATGCATCATTAAGAATTGCAGAATAGTGGTTAGGACCAAAGAGATCCATGTGAAGCAATTCAAATGGACGAGTGGTAGTCATGACAGTCTTCGCTGGATGCTTGGCCTTTGTCATCTTTCCAGCTTCACAAGCTCCGCATAAGTGATCCTTGAGGAATTTGACATTCTCAATGCCAATGACATGCTTCTTCTTCGCAAGCGTGTGCAGATTCCTCATGCCAGCATGACCAAGTCATCGATGCCATAGCCAGCCTTTTGAAGCTTTTGCAAGTAAGCACACGGCTGGTTGTGGTCCTGTAGAGAAATCAACAATATACAGATCTCCTCTCCTAAAGCCTTCGAAGACTTTGGAATGGTCAGCTTCCATGATCACAATACAATGATATCTTCCAAAGACAACAACCATATCAAGATCACAAAGCATTGAGACAGACATGAGGTTGTATCCTAAGGACTAGACAAGCATGACTTTGTCCATGTGTCGATCCTTTGAGATCGCAACCTTACCTAGACCCAATACCTGTTGGGATCTATGGTAGGGTGCGTCGACTGCAAATTTAAATTCCTACGCGCAGAACATCCAAGAACATGCTACGGGAGATGGATCACAGTTCGTTACCACTAGACGCGCAGTGCCGTGCAGCGGAAGAAGAGTTAGGGCAGCGCATCAGCGTGGATCGTCTCCTCCTCGTCCGATCTCCCTCAAACAGTCGGTCTTCCGATCCTAGGTACAAGTTCGCCGGAGCGGCGCAAGTGCACCGCCTCCAACGGTATCCGCGCATGCAGGAGGAACACCATGTGGCGGACTACTAGGTCCGATCACACAGTCGGTGGCGAGTGGAGGTGGCTATTCGCAACACATGCAAACCCTAGTCGCAGCGCCGAAGCGATCAACCACATAAGTGTGCCGCACCTCCACCTTATATAGGCTTCCGTCATGGGCTCAACACTTGGGCCTCGCACGGACCCTAAAGCCCACAAGTCTATGCGGCCACAATCCGAATACAGCTCGGATCACATCCGACCAGTGTCTTCGAGTCCGACCTCGTAGGTTTCTTCCCTTAAGTGCGCGACCCCTTAGGTTCAAGTCAGCTTGGTCGCAGTTCGGATCACCTCCGACCTGCACGGTTGGTAGCGGCCTCTAGCAAGGCATACCGACCACTAAGCAGACTATGAAGCTGGTTAGGCGAACCTGTACAATGTGTCACACTTCTGTTCCCTTTGCCTCACGATATATGTGTTGGGGAACGTAGCACAAATTCAAAATTTTCCTATGTGTCACCAAGATCCATCTATGGAGAAACCAGCAACGAGGGGAAGGAGAGTGCATCTACATACCCTTGTAGATCGCTAAGCGGAAGCGTTCAGGAGAACGGGGTTGAAGGAGTCGTACTCGTCGTGATCCAAATCACCGGAGATCCTAGTGCCGAACGGACGACACCTCCGCGTTCAACACACTTATAGCCCGGTGACGTCTCCCATGCCTTGATCCAGCAAGGTGAGAGGGAGAGGTTGAGGAAGTGTCAGGACCCCGACTCAATGTCACATCGATCTAGCCTGTAACACCCCATATCACTTTGCGGCCTCACGCACGGTACTCCCACGGGTGTCGCCTTACCTTTGCCCGGGACCGTTTGCGCCTTTCGGCTCACGTATATGATGATGTCGCTAGCATCCATATGATAAGGAGCCCGGGCTGACATGACTAGTCGTAAACCCAAAGTGGCACAGACTTACAGGGACAGGCATCCATGACCCAGCATCGAACGTGTCGGTCATCAGCAAGTGAGTCCGGGCTGTAGCACTGGGCTAGCAGGACTCCGGTAAACCGGGCTGTAGCGGGCTAACAGGGCTCCGGTACTCAATGCGTGACATTTCCCCGAAGGGACAGACACAGGAATGAAGAAGGACACATGCCGGCCAGCCTAAGTGTTCCGGAGCAGTAGCAAGCTACCATGGCTCAATGGAAACACTAGGAGACATTTCCCGGTAAGAGAGGCTACTAAAGATAAACAACTAGATAGTCAGATCCCACACATACCAAGCATTTCAATCATACACACAATATGCTCGATATGTGCAAATACAACAAGGCATCACAACATGACTCTACGACACAAGTACTTTATTTAAAGGCTCAGAGAGCCATACATAACATACATACAAGTACGGGTCACACGACCCACATTCAAGTCATACAGTCATACAAGCCAGCAGCGAAAGTAACTTGTCTGAGTACAGACAACTATTAAAATAAAAGAGGCTTGGAAAGCCTAGCTATACTACATGGACCTTCACAAGCTCAGGATTACCACCTGGGCCTTAGTCTACCCGTCGATGTCAACGTCTACGAAGAACCCATCAGAAGGGGTTGCAGCGTCTTCTGTAAAATGTAAATTATAGCAACATGAGTACAAAGGTACCCAGCAAGACTTACGTCAGATCCTACATACATGCACATTATCAAGAAGGGTTGGTGGAGTTATTGCAGCAAGCCAGCTTTGACTCTTGGCTAAACTATCCTACGAGACTCCAACTTGAAATGGTTTTGCGCACACGAGTCCACTACTCACCACTTCAATACACTACCGAGAATCCACCTCTGTCTTCCTACGGAGGGGCCATCCTCGGCACTCACGCTTATCTTGAAGCTTTTAGTAGTTTCCAGTTTACTTGTCTATGAACTGTATAGGCAACCAAGTAGTCCTTCACCGTGGACGCGGCTATTCGAATAGATTAGGTTAACCCTGCAGGGGTGTACTTCTTCATACACGCTCTCACCACTTACCGCCGTTTACACGACATGTACTCGGCAACCTTCAAGCGGAAGCCCAACGTGGGTGTCGGCAACGACCTACCTAATCACCTAAGTCTCCAATCCAGGTTTATCGCCTATCCAGGTTCCATCCGCAGGGAGTCCGGCCGAGGTTTCCCATACGGCCCCGAACGATGTGTACAGGGTTCCCGAGATACCTAACGGGTATCCGGTACACCGTGCCATGTACCTACCGCATCACAGCCCACCCCTACGGTCAGTGCTGTCCACGGCCTCCAGTAGGCTACAAACACCAGAAACTACTTGCAACTCCTGGACAGAGAACTAGGGTGAATAAGAAGCCGAGAGGGTCCATTGGTTTCGGGCCCAATGCATGGTAGTAGCTGATTCTTAAATCACACATACAGATCTCAGTGCTTAAGGTCGGCTTCAATGAAACAACCCACCATGTACTCCTACATGGCCTCTCATCGATACCTTTACCAAATCGTGTTCACCACATCACTCTCAATACTGGCATGATCATTTCACTCTAGCCCATCACCCAGATGAACCAGACCTGACACAACTCTAAGCATAGCAGGCATAGCAAGGTAGGAACAAACACATACATATGGCTCAATCAACTCCTACACATGCTAGTGGGTTTCATCTAGTTACTGTGGCAATGACAGGTCATGCAGAGGAAATGGGTTCAACTACCGTAGCACACAGCAGTTTGAAACGCGTTGTCTTAATGCAGTAAAAGAGAGCAGAAGCGAGAACATGGGATTGTATCGATATGATCAACTGGTTGGTTGCTTGCCTGATGGGTCGGTGCACTGATATTGCTCTTCGTTAGGGTAATCACGGTACTCCTCGGGGCAGAACCTGCCGCAAAGAACACCGATACACAACGTCACCAAACAATATGCAACAATATGATGCATGCATGAGACATGGCAGTATGAGTGTGTTGGGCTAATGCAACTAAGACCAGATGGGTTTGAGCCAATTTGAACCAAAGATTCAAATTCCAAACACATTTGTGATCTTAAATAGTGCTTTATCATGTTTTGCACTAAACCTCAAGTTAGCTTGTTTAAACATGCATGAAACTAGTACAGATGGATAGATTGGATTTTTCTGATCATTTTTCATATATAATTTGTTTGATTTGGAGCTACGTTGAATTTATATGAATTTTGAAGTGTGGGTTATTTTCTGGAATTTATAAATCATTTTAGATTTATTTTAATTCCAGAAAAAGGATTACTGCGTCAGCATGAGGTCATGCTGACCTCAGCAAGTCAACAGACCCGGTCCAGGTCAAACCTGACGCGTGGGTCCAGGGTGTCAGTGGCTAATTAACTAATTTAATTTAGTTTAAACTAATCTGGATAATTAGCAGAAGGGGGCCCCACCTGTCATTGACTCAACAGAGTCAACCAGGGCCCACCCGTGGTCAAAGTCAACACGGCTGCACCGGCGTTTAGCCGCCGGCGAGCCCGACACGGCGGCGGAAGTGGTTTTTGCCGTTCCGGCCACCAAATGGTCGCGGAGGCATCGGGTGGAGCTGAGGACGAGCCGCGGCTCTTGGTGGAGTCAGTTGGGGTCGGGGTGGCCGGAGTTGGCGCCGGCGACGACCTAGGTGGCCACCGGAGTTCGGTTGGGGACGAACTCGAGGCTAGGGTGTGCGGTGAGGTGCGGGGAGTGCACGGTTGGACTCAACGCAGCATGGTGAGTGCGATGGACACCGAGAGGTGGCCGGAGGATGGCCGGGAGCACGTCGGCGACGAGATCCAAGGCGGTGCGTGCGGGTGATCTTCGTGCGGTGGCTACACGGCTCGGGGGCGAGAGAGGAAGAGTAGGAGAGGTAGCTAGGCTCACAGAGCACCCGTAGAGGCCACCGGCGAGGTCGCGGACGAGCTGATGCGGCGACGGTGTTGAAAGGGATCTCCGGTGACGGCGAACTCGGGCGAGGTCGGTGCGGTGGACTTGGGCCTCACGAGCACGCGGGGCTCGGTCAGCTCGACGAAGTGGACGGCGGCGGAGCTCCTGGACACGACGAGACGACGCACGGGCGGCGGGGAGCGCGGCTACGGCGATGGAGCGGCGGCGGTGGCGTCGGCCATGGCTGGGGAGCACAAGGGGGAGGAGCTGGAGAGGAGAGGAGACGTCTGGGGGGTTCGGGGGAGAGAGAGGGGTTGATCCACGGCGTTAGCCGGGCGAGTGGAGCGGCGAGGCGGCGAGCAGGTGCGTGGCACCCATGCGGTGCTCGCCGTCGAGCACCTGCCTGCCTGCCTGGCCGGCCAAGCAGCTCGCTGGCGCGGCGCTGGGCTGGGCCGGCAGGTGGGCCGGTTAGCGGGCGCCAGGTAAGTCTTTCTGTTATTTTCCTTTTTCTATTTTTCTGCAACTTTGTTGAATTTTTAAAAATACCTAGAAAGTTCCAAAATTCACCAAACTGCTCCTGGTTCAAAGTTGGAATATTTCCAACATGAAACATTTCAGTTTAGGAATATTTGAGCATTTGAAATATTTTATATAATTTTAAATGCCCAATTTCAAATACTTATCATTTAATCCAAAGACCCTAAGATGACCTAGAAATTGTGCAACACTTTTGGCAGAGGTTCTGAACTAGGACAAAAATGATGGACATTTTAGAAGGGCATTTTAGGTTCATTGAAATTATTTTAGTAAACCCTAGTTGTTTCAGAGGGGGCTGGGGGTTCTGGCATCCCCATTTCAAGTTTCTGATGAAATGATAGACATGAGCAACACTCTAATGCATGAACTAGCTAGGGTGTGACAACTCACCCCCACTCAAAAGAATCTCGTCCCGAGATTTGGGTTCCTCCGGGAAGAAGGCGGGATACTCGAGTCGAAGACGATCCTCCCTTTCCCAAGTTGCTTCATTCTCAGAATGGTGCGACCATTGAACCTTGAGAAACTTGATATTATGACGACGAGTGGTACGCTCAGCTTGATCGAGGATACGAACGGGGTACTCTCGATACGTGAGATTATATTGGAGGTCAAGCATTTCGTGGTCCACTCCACGGATAGGATCCGAGAAGCAACGCCTGAGTTGAGAAACGTGGAAGACGTCGTGGACTCTGGAGAGATGCGGAGGTAGTTCCAATTGGTAGGCAACTTCTCCTTGTTTTGCGAGAATGCGAAAGGGTCCAATGTAACGAGGAGCCAATTTGCCCTTGATACCGAAGCGATGGGTTCCCTTCAGAGGAGTAACCCGAAGGTAAGCCTTCTCGTCAACCTCAAAAGTCATAGCCTTATGTTTTCGGTCATAATGACTCTTTTGACGAGATTGGGTTGTTTTCAACTTTTCACGAACGATGCAAACTTGCTCTTCTGCTTCCTGAATCATATCCGGGCCAAAGAATTGTCTTTCCCCGGTTTCTGATCAGTTAAGAGGCGTTCGACACCTTCGTCCATAGAGAACTTCAAAAGGGGCTTTGCCCAAGCTGGATTGATAGCTGTTGTTATAAGCAAATTCGGCAAATGGAAGGCATTTTTCCCACTCCATTCCGAATGAGATAACAGAAGCTCGAAGCATGTCTTCTAGAATCTGGTTGATGCGTTCCACTTGACCACTTGATTGAGGGTGGAAAGCGGTACTAAAAGAAAGGCGGGTTCCCATGGCATTTTGGAAAGTTTCCCAAAATCGAGAGGTGAAAAGACTTCCTCGATCCGAGTTAATTTCCAAAGGAACACCATGGAGAGACACTATTCGGGAGATGTACAAGTCTGCTAACTGACTAGCAGTTATACTCTCACAAACAGGTAAGAAATGGGCCACTTTGGAAAGACGATCGACAACGACGAAGATAGCATTATTCCCTCTCTTGGTCCTGGGAAAACCGGTAATGAAGTCCATACCAATTTTATCCCATTTCCATTCAGGAATAGCTAGGGGTTGAAGGCTGCCAGCAGGCCGTTGATGTTCTGCTTTTACACGACGGCAGACATCGCAATTAGCAATATACTGAGCAATTTCTCTCTTCATCCTAGTCCACCAGAACCTCTGGCGTAGGTCCTGATACATCTTAGTGCTACCGGGATGAATAGTGAGAGGAGATTCATGAGCTTCCTTAAGGATCAATCGCCTCAGGTTTCGCACCTTGGGGACCACTAGCTGATTCCCGAAGTATACGACTCCTTGATCATCGATGGAGAAACAATTCGCAACTCCTTTCTTGATGTTTCTCTTGATGCGGGAAATTCCCGGATCTACTTTCTGTGCTTTGATGATCTGATCCGTAAGGGTAGGTTTCGCCACCAAGGTGGAAAGAAATCCGTGAGGAACAATGTGAAGGTTAAGCTTCTGAAATTCCTCATGGAGAAGCGGTTGACTTTGTTGTAACATCAGGTTGTTACAATAAGATTTACGACTTAGCGCATCAGCCATGACGTTGGCTTTCCCTGGGGTGTAAGTTATTCCCAAGTCGAAATCTGTGATCAACTCGACCCAACGTCTTTCCCTGAGATTTAAATCCGGTTGGGTGAATATATACTTCAAACTTTGGTGATCAGTGTAGATTTCGCAACGATTGCCGAGAAGGTAATGTCACCATGTTTTGAGTGCATGGACTACGGCTGCAAGCTCTAGATCATGAGTGGGGTAGTTTTCCTCATGTGGGTGTAGTTGCCGTGAAGCATAAGCAATTACATGTCGATCTTGCACGAGAATACAACCTAGTCCTTGTCGCGAGGCGTCGCAGTAGATAACAAAGTCCTTAGAGAAATCTGGCGGTACCAATACGGGAGCAGATGTCAGGCGTCTTTTCAGTTCCTGAAAACTGTGCTCACATTGTGGAGTCCACTCGAACTTTTTATCTTTCTTGAGGAGTTCAGTTAGAGGTTTGGCAACTTTGGAGAAGTTCTCGACAAAGCGACGACAATAGCTCTCTAGGCCAAGGAAACTCCGAACTTGCTTGACCGATTCAGGTGGAGTCCAATTAAGGACGGCTTGAACTCGCTCAGGGTTAACAGCAATGCCTTTACCAGAAATTACATGTCCAAGATAGGTCACTTCTGACAACCAGAATTCACATTTAGAAAATTTGGCATAAAGGCGATGCTCTCGAAGTTTCTTCAACACTAGCCTTAGGTGTTCGGCATGTTCTTCCTCGTTCTTGGAGTAGATGAGTATATCATCGAGGTAAACCACGACGAATTTATCCAAATACTCCATGAAGATAGAGTTCATCAACCGAGAGAAGGTGGCTGGGGCGTTGGTTAAACCGAAGGACATGACGGTGTACTCGTATTGGCCATAACGAGTTACAAAGGCCGTTTTCGGAATGTCCCCGTTCCTGATTTTGATTTGATGGTAGCCCAACCTCAAATTCATTTTAGAGAAGACCGAGGATCCAGCGAGCTGATCATACAGGTCGTTGATCCTGGGAAGCGGATACTTGTTCTTAATTGTGACCAAGTTGACAGGTCGATAATCTACAACCATCCGGTCCGTACCATCCTTCTTCTTGACGAAGAGGACGGGGCAAGCCCAAGGAGATGAACTAGGTCGGATGAAACCCTTTTTCAAGGACTCATCAAGTTGTTTCTTAAGCTCGGCTAGTTCAAAAGGTGCCATCTTGTAGGGTCTTCTGGAAATCGGGACAGTTCCTGGAATGAGATCTATCACGAATTTGACATCTCTGTCAGGTGGAACACCTGGCAATTCCTCTGGGAAGACATCCGGAAAGTCACGGACTACCGGAACGTCCTCAAGGTCTGGCAAAGGGCTGGCGTTAAGAGAATATAACTGTCGCTTGGTTATTCGGGTCAAGATATTGACTATCTTCCCCGAAGGATGGGTGAGTTGAACAGTCCTAGAAAAGCAATCAATTTTGGCATGATGGGCTGACATCCAGTCCATACCCAAGATGATATTAATATCCGAAGATTTGAGGGCTATCAAAGATGCGAGAAAAACAAGTTTGTCGACTTGAATTTCATTTCCATGGCTTACTCTAGAAGTTTGCCATTTGGATCCCGGAGTTTGAATTACCATAGAGGTGGGCATCTCACAGAATGTGGTGTTATGCAGACGAGCATAACTCTCGGATATAAATGAATGAGATGCTCCTGTATCGAAAAGAACAGATGCCGGGTGGCAATTAACAAGGAGCGTACCGAGAACGACGTTGGGATCCTCTTGAGCTTCCTCAGCAGAGATACAGTTGACATGGCCACGTGTAGCGGTGGCCGGCTTGGCGTGGAACACTTTCCCTGTCGGCTTGCCGCGGCCAACAGTTTTTGCTGTCTGGTTGGGGTTGGTTTGGGGACACTCGCGCATATAGTGGCCTGATTCCCCACACTTGAAACAAGTCACGGAACTGGTACGTGGAGGGGCATTGTTGGTTGGACCACCATAGGGCTTGGCTGGTGCATATGGCTGAGCTGGGCGAGGCGCCTGGAAGGATGGCCTCGGTGTGAACCTGGGTGGCAGGGCAGTGTTAGGCACCCACACGCGGCGCTTCTGAGGACCAGCACCGGATGAGGAACCCAAGTCACGGCCATGCTTGCGTGTTGCTTCATAATCAGTCTGACCAGTCTCAGCACTGATGGCTTTGTTAACAAGCTTCTGAAAAGATGTGCACTCATGCAGACGGAGGTCGCGGCGAAGCTCAGGACTAAGCCCCTTACGGAACCTTGCCTGCTTCTTGGCATCAGTAGAAACTTCCTCCGTTGCATAACGGGCAAGGTTACCAAACTCCCTGCTGTAAGCGTTAACAGAGAGTCGACCTTGAGTGAAACTACAAAACTCCTCACGTTTACGGTCCATGAGACCCTCCGGAATGTGATGTTCACGGAAAGCCTCGCTGAATTCAGCCCAAGTAGTGACATGGTCCGCTGGGCGCATAGCTCCATAATTCTCCCACCATAGACTGGCGGGGCCTTCAAGATGATATGCAGCAAAGGTGACCTTGTCAGCCTCAGCTACTAGCGCAGAACGCAGTTTGTGAGAAATACTGCGAAGCCAGTCATCAGCGTCGAGAGGCTCGACGGAGTGGTGGAACATGGGTGGATGTAACTTGATGAAATCACTGAGTGACACCAAGTTAGTCCTCTGATGGTGTGCTGTGTTCTGTTCAATACGCTCCAACAAACGGTTGGTCTCCCGCTTGTTTCTCTCAGCCTCTAGCATAACTTCTGCCAGAGAGGGAGGGTGAGGCAGATTTGTATCCCCAACTCTGCTGCCTTCGGCCTGCTCTGGGGGAGCAGGGTTGTTGCGGGTGTTGACCATCCTAGGAAAAACAAGACAATGGTTTAGTCCAACATGACAAGATTCCGACATAGAATGTAGAATGTAATGGACAACTCAGAATGCAAGATGATCATCCGTATGACATGGTAGATACAGAAACTACTTCTTTTATTCCATCGTCATACACACCATACGAGGTTTAGTACAAGACCAACAAGTACTACTACGGTGAGAGGAGGATTACATATCATCGGAGGCATCCCAAGCTCCTATACATTATTTTTTACACCCCCGGATTACTACATGCTAAGTCATATTCCACAAGTCACGCAGGACGGTGGGAATACAACTATTACAATACCTAGTGGAACTACTACTATCTCAGTCATCTCCGTAGTAGTTCTCATAGAAGTCTCCTCCATAGCCTGGAAGTTCAACGTGAGCATCCGGAAACAAACGGTCCTGAGGAGCCTGTGGACCAAAAGGGCTAGGGTGAGGTCTTGGACCAACAAACGGTGGCCTGCGAGGACCACGAGGTGGGGTGATGCCTCCCACATCACGCCAATCCATCATGTCCGGCAGAGCAGACCTAACAGGATACAGATCTCTCATATCCATGCATCCAGCTTGCACAGCCGGTGCAAACCGAGTCAAGGTGGCCCAATGATCGGCGCGGGTGTTGAAAAGCTCCATTCTCAAGGCCCGATTCTCTCGGTCCTTATCCTCGAGCAACTCAGCAGTGGTGCGAGTTAGTGAGTCCTCCTGACTGGGGTCAGCATAGATAGCCCGGAGATATCCGTGCGCTCCAGGAAGTGAAGCTGGCATATACCGAAAGTCGGTGTTGCGAAGCAGGCCAGTCCTGACTCGCATGATGGTCATCATAGAATAAGCCGCATCTTGCACAGCCATCTCAATAGTAACACCGAGCCCATAGGAACAGTGAAGAGCCTCGGTAGAACCAGGATAAGAGGGAAATATCCGGACGGTGCAAAGATACTGGCTTTGGTTAAAATCTCGAAACTGCTCTTCGACCGTGTATTCGGGATACCAACGGTAACCCGTCTCAATCATCACTCGGACTAACATAGCCGTATGACCGGTCACACCAATGCATCGGGTCAGGCGAACCACTTGATTTTGGTCGCGAGTGGCCATCTGAAAGCACAATCATAATGCAAAGGCATTAGA
Source organism: Triticum aestivum (assembly GCF_018294505.1). Lineage (NCBI taxonomy): Eukaryota > Viridiplantae > Streptophyta > Magnoliopsida > Poales > Poaceae > Triticum > Triticum aestivum. Next base: position 662,551,532 of record NC_057801.1, read on the forward strand.
ATTTCTAGCAAAATTTCGACAGCATAACGGCTGTAAATGCTCAAGAAAGGTTTGAGACATTTATCAAAAAATTGCATAGACACTCAACAATATCATATCAAGGTTCTGAGTTCAACTTATCAGCATAACAAGGTAGTAGAACTGAACTAGGCTTGTAGTCATCAAACCTATAAGGTACTACTGATTCGTAACACGTGAACCTGATAGAGAGAGAAGATCCTAATCCTTAATCCCCGGTAGAAGAATGGACTGACTCAGATCAGAATGCCATGAGGTAAAGAAGTAAAAAGAGCCTTACGTACCATCCCACAATCAATTCCCCTACATATAACTAAAGCATTTCTAGACTCAACATCGACCAGTTTGGCTTGGAGAACCTACAGGCAGTCCGGCTCTGATACCAACGCTGTCAGGACCCCGACTCAATGTCACATCGATCTAGCCTGTAACACCTCATATCACTTTGCGGCCTCACGCACGGTATTCCCACGGGTGTCGCCTTACCTTTGCCCGGGACCGTTTGCGCCTTTTGGCTCACGTATATGATGATGTCGCTAGCATCCATATGATAAGGAGCCCGGGCTGACATGACTAGTCGTAAACCCAAAGTGGCACAGACTTACAGGGACAGGCATCCATGACCCAGCATCGAACGTGTCGGTCATCAGCAAGTGGGTCCGGGCTGTAGCACTGGGCTAGCAGGACTCCGGTAAACCGGGCTGTAGCGGGCTAACAGGGCTCCGGTACTCAATGCGTGACATTTCCCCGAAGGGACAGACACAGGAACGAAGAAGGACACATGCCGGCCAGCCTAAGTGTTCCGGAGCAGTAGCAAGCTACCATGGCTCAATGGAAACACTAGGAGACATTTCCCGGTAAGAGAGGCTACTAAAGATAAACAACTAGATAGTCAGATCCCACACATACCAAGCATTTCAATCATACACACAATATGCTCGATATGTGCAAATACAACAAGGCATCACAACATGACTCTACGACACAAGTACTTTATTTAAAGGCTCAGAGAGCCATACATAACATACATACAAGTACGGGTCACACGACCCACATTCAAGTCATACAGTCATACAAACCAGCAGCGGAAGTAACTTGTCTGAGTACAGACAACTAGTAAAATAAAAGAGGCTTGGAAAGCCTAGCTATACTACGTGGACCTTCACAAGCTCAGGATTACCACCTGGGCCTTAGTCTACCCGTCGATGTCAACGTCTACGAAGAACCCATCAGAAGGGGTTGCAGCGTCTTCTGTAAAATGTAAATTATAGCAACATGAGTACAAAGGTACCCAGCAAGACTTACGTCAGATCCTACATACATGCACATTATCAAGAAGGGTTGGTGGAGTTATTGCAGCAAGCCAGCTTTGACTCTTGGCTAAACTATCCTACGAGACTCCAACTTGAAATGGTTTTGCGCACACGAGTCCACTACTCACCACTTCAATACACTACCGAGAATCCACCTCCGTCTTCCTACGGAGGGGCCATCCTCGGCACTCACGCTTATCTTGAAGCTTTTAGTAGTTTCCAGTTTACTTGTCTATGAACTGTATAGGCAACCAAGTAGTCCTTCACCGCGGACGCGGCTATTCGAATAGATTAGGTTAACCCTGCAGGGGTGTACTTCTTCATACACGCTCTCACCACTTACCGCCGTTTACACGACATGTACTCGGCAACCTTCAAGCGGAAGCCCAACGTGGGTGTCGGCCACGACCTACCTAATCACCTAAGTCTCCAATCCAGGTTTATCGCCTATCCAGGTTCCATCCGCAGGGAGTCCGGCCGAGGTTTCCCATACGGCCCCGAACGATGTGTACAGGGTTCCCGAGATACCTAACGGGTATCCGGTACACCGTGCCACGTACCTACCGCATCACAGCCCACCCCTACGGTCAGCGCTGTCCACGGCCTCCAGTAGGCTACAAACACCAGAAACTACTTGCAACTCCTGGACAGAGAACTAGGGTGAATAAGAAGCCGAGAGGGTCCATTGGTTTCGGGCCCAATGCATGGTAGTAGCTGATTCTTAAATCACACATACAGATCTCAGTGCTTAAGGTCGGCTTCAATGAAACAACCCACCATGTACTCCTACATGGCCTCTCATCGATACCTTTACCAAATCGTGTTCACCACATCACTCTCAATACCGGCATGATCATTTCACTCTAGCCCATCACCCAGATGAACCAGACCTGACACGACTCTAAGCATAGCAGGCATAGCAAGGTAGGAACAACACATACATATGGCTCAATCAACTCCTACACATGCTAGTGGGTTTCATCTAGTTACTATGGCAATGACAGGTCATGCAGAGGAAATGGGTTCAACTACCGTAGCACACAACAGTTTGAAACGCGTTGTCTTAATGTAGTAAAAGAGAGCAGAAGCGAGAACATGGGATTGTATCAATATGATCAACAGGTTGGTTGCTTGCTTGATGGGTCGGTGCACTGATATTGCTCTTCGTTAGGGTAATCACGGTACTCCTCGGGGGCAGAACCTGCCGCAAAGAACACCGATACACAACGTCACCAAACAATATGCAACAATATGATGCATGCATGAGACATGGCAGTATGAGTGTGTTGGGCTAATGCAACTAAGACCAGATGGGTTTGAGCCAATTTGAACCAAAGATTCAAATTCCAAACACATTTGTGATCTTAAATAGTGCTTTATCATGTTTTGCACTAAACCTCAAGTTAGCTTGTTTAAACATGCATGAAACTAGTACAGATGGATAGATTGGATTTTTCTGATCATTTTTCATATATAATTTGTTTGATTTGGAGCTACGTTGAATTTATATGAATTTTTGAAGTGTGGGTTATTTTCTGGAATTTATAAATCATTTTAGATTTATTTAATTCCAGAAAAGGATTACTGCGTCAGCATGAGGTCATGCTGACCTCAGCAAGTCAACAGACCCGGTCCAGGTCAAACCTGACGCGTGGGTCCAGGGTGTCAGTGGCTAATTAACTAATTTAATTTAGTTTAAACTAATCTGGATAATTAGCAGAAGGGGGCCCCACCTGTCATTGACTCAACAGAGTCAACCAGGGCCCACCCATGGTCAAAGTCAACACGGCTGCACCGGCGTTTAGCCGCCAGCGAGCCCGACGCGGCGGCGGAAGTGGTTTTTGCCGTTCCGGCCACCAAATGGGTCGCGAAGGGCATCGGGGTGGAGCTGAGGACGAGCCGTGGCTCTTGGTGGAGTCAGTTGGGGTTGGGGTGGTCGGAGTTGGCGCCGGCGACGACCTAGGCAGCCACCGGAGTTCGGTTGGGGACGAACTCGAGGCTAGGGTGTGCGGTGAGGTGCGGGGAGTGCACGGTTGGACTCAACGCAGCATGGTGAGTGCGATGGACACCGAGAGGTGGCCGGAGGATGGCCGGGAGCACGTCGGCGACGAGATCCACGGCGGTGCGTGTGGGTGATCTTCGTGCGGTGGCTACACGGCTCGGGGGCAAGAGAGGAAGAGTAGGAGAGGTAGCTAGGCTCACAGAGCACCCGTAGAGGTCACCGGCGAGGTCGGGGATGAGCTGATGCGGCGACGGCGTTGAAAGGGATCTCCGGCGACGGCGAACTCGGGCAAGGTCGGTGCGGTGGACTTGGGCCTCACGAGCACGCGGGGCTCGGTCAGCTCGACGAAGTGGACGGCGGCGGAGCTCCTGGACACGACGAGACGACGCACGGGCGGCGGGGAGCGCGGCTACGGCGATGGAGCAGCGGCGGTGGCGTCGGCCATGGATGGGGAGCGCAAGGGGGAGGAGCTGCAGAGGAGAGGGGACGTCTGGGGGGTTCGGGGGAGAGAGAGGGGTCGATCCACGGCGTTAGCCGGGCGAGTGGAGCGGCGAGGCGGCGAGCAGGTGCGTGGCACCCATGCAGTGCTCGCCGTCGAGCACCTGCCTGCCTGCCTGGCCGGCCAAGCAGCTCGCTGGCGCGGCGCTGGGCTGGGCCGGCAGGTGGGCCGGTTAGCGGGCGCCAGGTAAGTCTTTCTGTTATTTTCCTTTTTCTATTTTTCTGCAACTTTATTGAATTTTTAAAAAAACCTAGAAAGTTCCAAAATTCACCAAACTGCTCCTGGTTCAAAGTTGGAATATTTCCAACATGAAACATTTCAGTTTAGGAATATTTGAGCATTTGAAATATTTTATATAATTTTAAATGCCTAATTTCAAATACTTATCATTTAATCCAAAGACCCTAAGATGTCCTAGAAAATTGTGCAACACTTTTGGCAGAGGTTCTGAACCAGGACAAAAATGATGGACATTTTAGAAGGGCATTTCAGGTTCATTGAAATTATTTTTAGTAAACCCTAGTTGTTTTCAGAGGGGGCTGGGGGTTCTGGCATCCCCATTTCAAGTTTCTGATGAAATGATAGACATGAGGCAACACTCTAATGCATGAACTAGCTAGGGTGTGACAGGAAGACTCCATCCAGCAGCAGCACAACGGCGTGGTGGTGATGGAGGAGCGTGGTAGTCTAGCAGGGCTTCGCCAAGCACCGCGAGATATGAGGAGAAAGAGAGGTAGGGCTGCGCCAACAGGAGAAGAAACTCATGTCTTGGGCTGCTCCTATGCCTCCACTATATATAGGGGGAGAGGGGGCTTCGCCCCCACCTAGGTTTCCACCCATAGGGGGCGGCGGCCAGCCCTAGATCCCATCTAGGGGGGCGGCCAAGGGGTGGAGAGGGGGAAACTTGCCCCCCAAGCCAGGTGGAGCGCCCCCTCCCCAAACCCTAGGCGCCTTGGGCCCTTGTGCGGGGGCGCACCAGCCCACCTGGGGCTGGTCCCCTCCCACACTTGTCCCATGCAGCCCTCCGGGGCCGGTGGCCCCACTTGGTGGACCCCCGGGACCCTCCCGGTGGTCCCGGTACGTTACCGATAAAACCCGAAACTTTTCCGGTGACCAAAACAGGACTTCCCGTATATAAATCTTTACCTCCGGACCATTCCGGAACTCCTCATGACGTCCGGGATCTTATCCGGACTCCGAACAACATTCGGTAACCACATACAAACTTCCTTTATAACCCTGGCGTCATCGAACCTTAAGTGTGTAGACCCTACGGGTTCGGGAACCACGTAGACATGACCGAGACGTTCTCCGGTCAATAACCAACAGCGGGATCTGGATACCCATGTTGGCTCCCACATGTTCCATGATGATCTCATCGGGTGAACCACGATGTCAAGGACTCAATCGATCCCGTATACAATTCCCTTTGTCTAACGGTATTGTACTTGACCGAGATTCGATCGTCGGTATACCGATACCTTGTTCAATCTCGTTACCGGCAAGTCTCTTTACTCGTTCCGTAACACATCATCCCGTGATCAACCCCTTGGTCACATTGTGCACATTATGATGATGTCCTACCGAGTGGGCCCAGAGGTACCTCTCCGTTTACACGGAGTGAAAAATCCCAGTCTCGATTCGTGCCAACCCAACAGACACTTTCGGAGATACCTGTAGTGCACCTTTATAGCCACCCAGTTACGTTGTGACGTTTGGTACACCCAAAGCATTCCTACGGTATCCGGGAGTTGCACAATCTCATGGTCTAAGGAAATGATACTTGACATTAGAAAAGCTTTAGCATACGAACTACGATCTTTGTGCTAGGCTTAGGATTGGGTCTTGTCCATCACATCATTCTCCTAATGATGTGATCCCGTTATCAACGACATCCAATGTCCATGGTCAGGAAACCGTAACCATCTATTGATCAACGAGCTAGTCAACTAGAGGCTTACTAGGGACATGGTGTTGTCTATGTACCCACACATGTATCTGAGTTTCCTATCAATACAATTATAGCATGGATAATAAACGATTATCATGAACAAGGAAATATAATAATAATAACCAATTTATCATTGCCTCTAGGGCATATCTCCAACAGTCTCCCACTTGCACTAGAGTCAATAATCTAGTTCACATCGCTATGTGATTAACACTGATAGGTCACATCGCCATGTGACCAACATCCAAAGAGTTTACTAGTGTCACTAAACTAGTTCACATCACCATGTGATTAAGACTCAATGAGTTCTGGGGTTTGATCATGTTTTGCTTGTGAGAGAGGTTTTAGTTAACAGGTCTGCAACATTCAGATCCGTATGTACTTCGCAAATCTCTATGTCATATTCTAAATGTTGCTTCCATGCTCCACTTGGAGCTATTCCAAATGGTTGCTCCACTATACGTATCCGGTTTGCTACTCAGAGTCACTCGGATAGGTGTTAAAGCTTGCATCGACGTAACCCTTTACGCCAAACTCTTTATCACCTCCATAATCAAGAAACATTTCCTTATTCCTCTAAGGATAATTTTGACCGCTGTCCAATGATCCGTTCCTGGATCATTCTTGTACCCCTTGACTGACTCATGGCAAGGCACACTTCTGGTGCGGTACACAACATAGCATACTATAGAGCCTACGTCTGAAGCATAGGGGACGACCTTTTTCCTTTCTCTCTTTTCTGCTGTGGTCGAGCTTTAACTCTTAACTTCATACCTTACATCTCAGGCAAGAACTCCTTCTTTGACTGATCCATCTTGAACACCTTCAAGATCATGTCAAGGTATATGCTCATTTGAAAGTACCATTAAGCGGTTTTTGATCTATCCTCATAGATCTTGATGCTCAATGTTCAAGTAGCTTAATCCAGGTTTTCTATTGAAAAACACTTTTCAAATAACCCTATATGCTTTCCAAAAATTCTACATCATTTCTGATCGTCAATATGTCAACAACATATACTCATCAGAAATTCTATAGTGCTCCCACTCACTTCTTTGGAAATACAAGTTTCTCATAAACTTTGTATAAACCAAAATCTTTGATCATCTTATCAAAGTGCATATTCCAACTCCGAGATGCTTACTCCAATCCATGGAAGGATCGCTGGAGCTAGCATACCTTTTAGCATCCTTAGGATCGACAAAACCTTTCTGATTGTATCACATACAACCTTTCCTTACGAAAACTGGTAAGGAAACTCGTTTTGACATCCATTTGCCAGATTTCATAAATGCAGCTAACGCTAACATGATTCCGACGAACTTTAAGCATCGCTACGGATGAGAAAATCTCATCGTAGTCAACTCCTTGAACTTGTGAAAAACTCTTCGCCACAAGTCGAGCTTCATAGATGGTGACATTACCATCCACGTCCGTCTTCTTCTTAAAGATCCATTTATCTCAATGGCTTGCCGATCATTGCGCAAGTCCACCAAAGTCCATGCTTTGTTCTGATACATGGATCCTATCTCGGATTTCATGGCTTCTAACCATTTGTCGGAATTTGGGCCCACCATCGCTTCTCCATAGCTCGTAGGTTCATTGTTGTCTGGCAACATGACCTTCAAGACAGGATTACTGTACCACTCTGAAGCAGTACGCGTCCTTGTCACCCTACGAGGTACGGTAGTGACTTGATCCGAAGTTTCATGATCACTATCATAAGCTTCTACTTCAATTGGTGTAGGTGCCACAGGAACAACTTCCTGTGCCCTGCTACACACTAGTTGTAGTGATGGTTCAATAACCATATCAAGTCTCCACCATCCTCCCACTCAACTTTTCGAGACAAACTTTTCCTCGAGAAAGGACCCGGTTCAAGAAACAATCCCTATTGCTTTCGGATCTGAATTAGGAGGTATACCCAACTGTTTTGGGTGTCCTATGAAGATGCATTTTATCCGCTTTGGGTTCGAGCTTATCAACCTGAAACTTTTTCACATAAGCGTCGCAGCCCCAAACTTTTAAGAAACAACAACTTAGGTTTCTCCAAACCATAGTTCAAACGGTGTCGTCTCAACGGAATTACGTGGTGCCCTATTTTAAAGTGAATGCGGTTGTCTCTAATGCCTAACCCATGAACGATAGTGGTAATTTGATAAGAGACATCATGGTACGCACCATATCCAATAGGGTGCAACTATGATGTTCGGACACACCATCACACTATGGTGTTCCAGGTGGTATTAATTGTGAAACAATTTCCACAATGTCTTAATTGCGTGCCAAAGCTCGTAACTCAGATACTCATCTCTATGATCATATCATAGACATTTTATCCTCTTGTCACGATGATCTTCAACTTCACTCTGAAATTTCTTGAACCATTGAATAATTCAGACTTGTGTTTCATCAAGTAAATATACTCAGTATCTACTCAAATCATCCGTGAAGTAAGAACATAACGATATCCACTGCATGCATTAGCACTCATTGGACTGCACACATCAAAATGTGTTACTTCCTACAAGTTGCTTTCTTGTTCCATTTTACTGAAAACGAGGCTTTCAGTCATCTTGCCCATGTGGCATGATTTGCATGTCTCAAGTGATTCCAAAACAAGTGAGTCCAAACGGTCCATCTACATGGAGTTTCTTCATGCGTATACACCAATAGACGTGGTTCGCATGTCTCAAACTTTTCAAAAACGAGTGAGTCCAAAGATCCATCAACATGGAGCTTCTTCATGCGTTTTATACCAATATGACTTACATGGCAGTGCCACAAGTAAGTGGTACTATCATTACTATCTTATATCTTTTGGCATGAAAATGTGTATCACTATGATCGATATTCAATAAACCATTCCTTTAGGTGCAAGACCATTGAAGGTATTATTCAAATAAATAGAGTAACCATTATTCTCCTTAAATGAATAACCATATTGCGATAGACATAATCCAATCATGTCTATGCTCAACGCAAACACCAAATGACAATTATTCAGGTTTAATACTAATCTTGATGGTAGAGGGAGCGTGCGATGTTTGATCACATCAAACTTGGAAACACTTCCAACACATATCGTCAGCTCACCTTTAGCTAGTCTCCGTTTATTCCATAGCCTTTTATTTCGAGTTACTAACACTTAGCAACCGAACCGATATCTTAATACCCTGGTGCTACTAGGAGTACTAGTAAAGTACACATTAACATAATGTATATCCAATATACTTCTATCAACCTTGCCAGCCTTCTCATCTACCAAGTATCTAGGGTAATTCCGATCTAGTGACTATTCCCCTTATCACAGAAGCACTTAGTCTCGGGTTTGGGTTCAACCTTGGGTTTCTTCACTGGAGCAGCAGCTGAATTACCGTTTCATGAAGTATCCCTTTTTGCCCTTGCCCTTCTTAAAACTAGTGGTTTCACCAACCATCAACAACTGATGCTCCTTCTTGATTTCTACTTTCGTGGTGTCAAACATCGTGAATACCTCAAGGATCATCATATCTATCCTTGATATGTTATAGTTCATCACGAAGCTCAAGCAGCTTGGTGGCAATGACTTTGGAGAAACATCACTATCTCATCTAGAAGATCAACTCCCACTCGATTCAAGCGATTGTTGCACTCAGACAACCTGAGCACAAGCTCAATGATTTGAGATTTTCTCCCTTAGTTTGCAGGCTAAGAAAATTGTCGGAGGTCTTATACCTCTTGACGTGGGCACGAGCCTGAAATCCCAATTTCAGCCCTCGAAAACATCTCATATGTTCCGTGACGTTTCGAAAACATCTTTGGTGCCTCAACTCTAAACCGTTTAACTGAACTATCACGTAGTTAAAAACGTGTATGTCTGATGTTCGCAACATCCACAAACGACGTTTGGGGTTCAGCACACTGAGCGGTGCATTAAGGACATAAGCTTTCTACTGTCCGCATAATCGCTACTGTCAACTTTCAACTATATTTTCTCTAGGAACATATCTAAACAGTGGAACTAAAGTGCGAGTTTACGACATAATTTGCAAAGGGTCTTTTGACTATGTTCAGGATAATTAAGTTCATCTTATGAACTCCCACTCAGATAGACATCCCTCTAGTCATCTAAGTGATTACATGATTCGAGTTAACTAGGCCGTGTCCGGTCATCACGTGAGACGGACTAGTCATCATCGGTGAACATCTTCATGTTGATCGTATCTTCTATACGACTCATGCTCGACCTTTCGGTCTCTTGTGTTCCGAGGCCATGTCTGTACATGCTAGGCTCGTCAAGTTAACCTAAGTGTTTCGCGTGTGTAAATCTGGCTTACACCCGTTGTATGTGAACGTAAGAATTTATCACACCCGATCATCACGTGGTGCTTCGAAACGACGAACTTTCGCAACGGTGCACAGTTAGGGGGAACACTTTCTTGAAATTTTAATGAGGGATCATCTTATTTACTACCGTCGTTCTAAGCAAATAAGATGTAGAAACATGATAAACATCACATGCAATCAAAATAGTGACATGATATGGCCAATATCATTTTGCTCCTTTTGATCTCCATCTTCGGGGCTCCATGATCATCATCGTCACCGGCATGACACCATGATCTCCATCATCATGATCTCCATCATCGTGTCTCCATGAAGTTGTCTCGCCAACTTATTACTTCTACTACTATGGCTACCGGTTAGCGATAAAGTAAAGTAATTACATGGCGTTGTTCAATGACATGCAGGTCATACAATAAATAAAGACAACTCCTATGGCTCCTGCCGGTTGTCATACTCATCGACATGAAAGTCGTGATTCCTAGTACAAGAACATGATCAATCTCATACATCACATATCATTCATCACATTCTTCTTGGCCATATCACATCACATAGCATACCCTGCAAAAACAAGTTAGACGTCCTCTAATTGTTGTTTGCATGTTTTACGTGGCTGCTATGGGTTTCTAGCAAGAACGTTTCTTACCTACACAAAACCACAACGTGATATGCCAATTGCTATTTACCCTTCATAAGGACCCTTTTCATCGAATCCGTTCCGACTAAAGTGGGAGAGACTGGCACCCGCTAGCCACCTTATGCACCAAGTGCATGTCAGTCGGTGGAACCTGTCTCACGTAAGAGTACGTGTAAGGTCGGTCCGGGCCGCTTCATCCCACAATACCGTCGAAACAAGATTGGACTAGTAACGGTAAGCATATTGAACAAAATCAACGCCCACAACTACTTTGTGTTCTACTCGTGCAAAGAATCTACGAAATAGACCTAGCTCATGATGCCACTGTTGGGGAACGTAGCAGAAATTCAAAATTTTCCTACGTGTCACCAAGATCTATCTATGGAGAAACCAGCAACAAGGGGAAGGCGAGTGCATCTACATACCCTTGTAGATCGCTAAGCGGAAGCGTTTAAGAGAACGGGGTTGAAGGAGTCATACTCGTCATGATCCAAATCACCGGAGATCCTAGTGCCAAACGGACGGCACCTCCGCGTTCAACACACGTACAGCCCGGTGACGTCTCCCATGCCTTGATCCAGCAAGGTGAGAGGGAGAGGTTGAGGAAGACTCCATCCAGCAGCAGCACAACGGCGTGGTGGTGATGGAGGAGCGTGGTAGTCCAGCAGGGCTTCGCCAAGCACCGCGAGATATGAGGAGAAAGAGAGGTAGGGCTGCGCCAATAGGAGAAGAAACTCATGTCTTGGGCTGCTCCTATGCCTCCACTATATATAGGGGGAGAGGGGGCTGCGCCCCCACCTAGGTTTCCACCCCTAGGGGGCGGCGGCCAGCCCTAGATCCCATCTAGGGGGCGGCCAAGGGGTGGAGAGGGGGAAACTTGCCCCCCAAGCAAGGTGGGGCGCCCCCTCCCCAAACCCTAGGCGCCTTGGGCCCTTGTGGGGGGCGCACCAGCCCACCTGGGGCTGGTCCCCTCCCACACTTGGCCCATGCAGCCCTCCGGGGCCGGTGGCCCCACTTGGTGGACCCCTGGGACCCTCCCGGTGGTCCCGGTACGTTACCGATAAAACCCAAAACTTTTCCGGTGACCAAAACAGGACTTCTCATATATAAATCTTTACCTACGGACCATTCTGGAACTCCTCGCGACGTCCGGGATCTCATCCGGGACTCCGAACAACATTCGGTAACCACATACAAACTTCCTTTATAACCCTGGCGTCATCGAACCTTAAGTGTGTAGACCCTACGGGTTCGGGAACCACGTAGACATGACCGAGACGTTCTCCGGTCAATAACCAACAACGGGATCTGGATATCCATGTTGGCTCCCACATGTTCCACGATGATTGTCGGTGTCAAAACCGGCGGATCTCGGGTAGGGGGTCCCGAACTGTGCGTCTAGGCGGATGGTAACAGGAGATGAGGGACACAATGTTTTTACCCAGGTTCGGGCCCTGTTGATGGAGGTAAAGCCCTACGTCCTGCTTGATTAATATTGATGATGTGGGTTACAAGAGTAGATCTACCACGAGATCAAGGAGGCTAAACCCTAGAAGCTAGCCTATGGTATGATTGTTGTTCGTCCTACGGACTAAAGCCATCCGGTTTATATAGACACCGCAGAGAGCTAGGGTTACACAGAGTCGGTTACAAAGGTAGGAGATCTACATATCCATATCGCCAAGCTTGCCTTCCACGCCAAGGAAAGTCCCATCCGGACACGGGACGAAGTCTTCAATCTTGTATCTTCATAGTCTTGGAGTCCGGCCGATGATGATAGTTCGGCTATCCAGACACCCCCTAGTCCGGGACTCCCTCAGTAGCCCCTGAACCAGGCTTCAATGACGACGAGTCCGGCGCGCATATTGTCTTCGGCATTGCAAGGCGGGTTCCTCCTCCGAATATTTTATAGAAGATTGTGAACACCAGGATAGTGTCTGGCTCTGCAAAATAATTTCCACATACCACCGTAGAGAGAATAATATTCACACAAGTCCAATCTGCTGACGTATTCCGTGGCATGACATCACACCACAACCAAGCCTTTATTTGAAATGTTTTTATTGTACCACTTCAGCGCGTTTAGCGAAGCGGTTTCCTTGGCACGTCCTGTCGAAGCAGAGATCATGTTCCCCTTATTCCGAGATTCCCATCAATACGGACGTGGGTAACCCAATCGCGCATGTTGCCACGCCCCCTCCATCGAAGGCGGGTTCCAAACGGTCACGGGGACGGCTCTTGGTATTCTTCCTCTTTATAATGAGACCAAGGCCCGTTCTTTTTATTCAATCCTCTATCAAATCCGCCGTTCTCCCTGAGTTCCAACACCCAGGGCTCCGAATTCAGGTACCTTCGATCCTCGACAATGTCCGGTCCTGATCTATGAGGCCGGTGGATGCCCTCCTCCGTCACGGAGGAGGATGTGCTAAAGCTGAGAGATGCCAGGTATTTAACCTACGAGATTTCGCATAGGCTGCCTGCCCGAGGGCAAGTTATTCCAACTCCCGAGCCTGGCGAGATCGTCGTGTTCATGTCTCACTTCCGTCGGGGTTTAGGCTTCCCGACGGATCCCTTCATGAGAGGGCTCATGTTTTACTATGGGCTGGAATTCCATGACCTGGCTCCGGAGTCCATCCTCCATATCTCATCATTCATTGTCGTTTTTGAAGCCTTCCTCCGCACTACCCTCACTTCGGCTTATGGCTCAAAACCTTCAACGTGGAGCCGAAGATGATTGAGGGGCGTCAGGCAGAGTGCGGCGGGGCAGTTATAAGCAAGAGGGCCGAAGCTCCATGGCCCAAGGGCTCTTTCCAAGAGGAGCTCGGCTTGTGGCAACAGGAGTGGTTTTATATCACCGCTCCCCGGGGCAGCAGGCAGAAGCCGCCGCCCGTCTTTCGCTCGGGCCCTCCATAGCAGCTGACGTCATGGGTCAACAAGGGGCGTGACTGGGGGCCGCCCAAAGACATCCCCCTGTTGCAGGACCGGATTCTAGTCCTCCAAGAAAGGGAGATCAATCTGGTCGCAGTGGTGCAGGTCATGTTGATCCGGCGCCTACTGCCCTGCAAACGTCGCCCCCTCCACCTGTGGGAATTTAATCCGGAGGGGCCACGAGCTCTTCAACACTTCATGGGTTTGACTCCCATGGAGATGTATAAACTGTTCTTTGGATTGCAAGAGACGCATCCGGAATTGACCGAGGACGCTGGCCTAAGCTGCAATCGCCCGGATACTCAAGTAAGTAGCCCTGTGTCCGGACACACCATCCATTTATTTATCGTGAGCTTACCTTTTAACCAGCTATCCCTGGATAGGAGTGGATAGCGCAAGCAAAACTGATACGGTGTCCGGCCCCCCTCCCTGAGACCACGCAGGATCCCGTGTTAATCAAAATGTTGGAGGTTGCACCTTCAAATGAGGGCGAAGGGGGGCACGGGGAAACTGTCACCTCTGCTAAGGAGGCATTTAGTAAGGGAGGAATCGAGAGTCCCTCCTTCCAGGGGGAGAAGCGGAACGCTCCCGAAGACCCGGAGGCCAAGGCCTCAAAGCGGGGAAAGAAATCTGTACCAGAAGGTCCTGCGCCAGAAAGCGCCCCGGCCGTACTGTCTCCTCGGAGGAATCAGCCCTCTAGCGAGCCGTAAGTAAAAAGGGGGATTTTATAATTATTAGACACCCCTGCTTAATGTCTAAAGGTAACCGAAGTTTTTACCTTGCAGTTCGGATCTCAGCCCATCTCAGCACAGCTCATCTTCGGGAGACCTTTGTCCGGAGATGATGGAGAGCGAAACGCCTCCATCTGCCGCCCCATCGCACGGGGCGGACGACCCTGAGGTGTCGTCGCGGAGGGTCTCCCCGAGTCCGGCGGGGCCGGAGAGTTCGGCACCCATTGGAGTACGGCCGGTGGAGCTGCAGGATTTGCTTAAGAGGGCGTCCATCTCAGAAGATCACCGCACATTAATGGGTAATGTGATTGAGAGGATCTCGTCCACCGAAAGCGGGTTGTATGAGGCCGCCGGAAGTTTACTACGGGATTTGAGGTACGCAAAAAATGACATACCTGTTGACAGTTTTGCACATGAAGTGCGCCCTGTATAGTAGCCCCTGAGACTTGGTATGCTGTCGAAAACGGCAGCGTGCCTAGGATCATAATCTCAGTTATTAACTGTCGCCTTTCCTATGCAGGTGGCGGAACGTTCGGTGGCCAGCCGGACGGATGGATTCGCCGAGCTGAAGAAGCAACTCGACGCTGTAGATGCGGACATCTCGCTGGTCAATAAACGACTTGATGAGTCACAAGGTATGTGATTGCGCCGCGGTCGCTTAGTAAGGGAGCTGATGCCCATTCCTTACAAGTTGTATGCTTGATGCAGATGGTGCTGCTGCTGTGGAAGACCTTCGAGCAGAACTTGCTCGGGCCAAGGAGCAAGCCAGAAAAAGCGAGGCGGCTGCCTTGAAGGCAGCGGAAGAGCTAGAAGCCGAGAAGGCTGCTCACTGCCGAAGCAGGGAGGAGATGGCCGGAATGGCCATGAAATTAAAAGTTGCTACCGACCGCCTGGAGGTTCTTGAAGGAGAACGCCGAGCGGAGCAAGAGGACCTGAAGAAGGCCGATGCCGAAGCCAAGGATGCCCGTAGTGCGATGCGGGCTATGAAGGAGGAACTGCGTCAGGTCGGAGACATTGTGGCTGGAAAGCCCTTTATGCTGCGTAGGAAGTTCACGGATCCGAAGTATGCTCAGCTGGGCCGATTGTACGGTGCGGAGGATCCTTATCTGGACTTGGCGGCGAGTGCGGCTGACGCAGTCGTGCACTTTCGAAGCCAGGAGGATCATGAAATGGAAGAGCTTTTCTGGTCTCAATTCCATAGTCCGGAGCGTCCACTTCCATTGAGTGATCGGCTGGTTGAGTGGGCTGAGCTGAATAGATTGTCCGGACTGGCCATGACGGATGTGGTAACTCATCTGTGGCCGAAAAGGCCCAAGCCGAAGAGTTATTTTGGCTTGTTGCAGCAATTCCTTGGGGCAGTGCCGCATATTAAGGCGATGAAGCGGTCGGCATGCATAGAAGGTGCGCGGATGGCTCTCGCCCGTGGTAAAACATACTGGGCGGAGATGGATGCCACCGCTGTTGCATCCCGGGGTTCGGACAAAAGCCGATTCCCCACCGAGCATTACTTTGAGGAAGTCCTGCAGGGCGCTCGTATAATAGAGTCGCAGTGCTCGAAAGATGTTATGTTTGAATGACATGTATGATTTCTAAGATCATGTTTATAATGCAATGACTTTTTATACTTGTGTGTTCAAGTATTGAACTATCTCCTGTGCGGCCGTATATGTATGTATAATCTAAAAGATGGCAGTCTTTGGCTTCAGCCCCCACGCACATGGTGCGGGGGTGTTTGCAAAAAGAAAAACGCTTTTTCACACTTAATCCAACGTCTTGGTCCTTTTAAGGAGGTGATAGCATAGCAAACTAGGCAACCGGACTATAATGCTTTATCACTTTCACCTAGCCATAGGAGCTCGAATGTGGGGCTACTATATAGCCCCTGATGGCACCGCGCTTCTCCGAACTTGGGGCGCGTATGTGCCTGATCGGGAAGCGGTCCTTCGTCAAAGCGGAGGAATTCTAAACATTCCAATGGTCGATCGAGTGGTTGACCAGTCTCTCGCTATATCATGACAGTCAGTTTTCGGCTTTCTCTA
This sequence comes from Triticum aestivum, assembly GCF_018294505.1. NCBI lineage: Eukaryota > Viridiplantae > Streptophyta > Magnoliopsida > Poales > Poaceae > Triticum > Triticum aestivum. The sequence continues at coordinate 662,567,979 of NC_057801.1, forward strand.
CTGAGGTGCTCTCCTGGCCGAACTGGGGCACAATCGCAGTAGTTCTCCTGGTGCCGCGTTAGCCGATGATATGGAACGTAAGGCAGCAAAACACAGGAGCCGGGCAAACCCAACATTTGACCAAAGACATGATTCGGAGCTTATGCATATAAGGCCTAACTCGAGACGCCGAACACTCCCTGAGGTGTTCGGTCTTTATGATATCGGGCAGAATAAAGCCCTAAGCCCCTAGTGTCCAGGTACAGGCGGGAACTTCTGACGCGGCCGATGCCAAAACGCCAGCCTCCTCCTCGGCTCTGGTAGGAAACCGGGGGATGTGTATCAACAAGAGACAGTAAGAAAGGTTTACGCAGGGTCTTAATCTGAAAAGAATCCTTGCAACGGGTCCCTACTGCACGTCTGCGCTTGTGTCTCCATTGTGCTGTATCCTGGACGGGTGTAGCACGTGCTTCATCTGTAAAAGAGAAGGACTTAGTTTCTAAGAAATATCATGCAAAAATTGTATTAAAATAAAGTATAATTTGGAAGATGAAGAAAGTTGAGCTTTATTGGCTTTCATCATTTATGTGCGCGGCCCCCTAAAATAGGGGTATGCGGCTGGGAAGCCCCTTGTTAGCTTACGCCGGACTTGTCTAACCATGTCCGAGGTCTAAATGACCTGTTTTTTCAGGGACTTTGACCTGCAAGGTCTGATTAATGTGTGGTTGTCGAAGCAGTCGCACATTCTCAGTGGTCGAGGGACACTCAGAGTTGTGAGATTATGCCACGTGGACCGGGCATTTCTAAGCGTAAGAGACGCGTAATGTTGTATTGCATTAAAGCAGGCGAAAGCTTCGCGCCCCAGTAGCGCTTAAGGGCGACTGTTAAATGGGGCGATGGAGAGTGAGCTTTTCGCGACAGAGGTTGTCGGATGAACCGAACACGACCTCTAGTGGTACAGAGCCTGTAAAATTGGCTTAAAAGGCCTGGCGTCACTCCTTTGAAGGAAGTGCTGCTATAGCGAATTTTGGTGGGTTCTATCCCCAGTCTGCGGACGGTGTCCTGGTATAGCAAGTGCTGCGCTGCGTGTTATCATGTGAAGTGAGTTCACTATTTTGACTTCTAGTGGGAAAGTCTTTTGGTTTCCGGAGCGCTGCTTTTGGGTTTCGTCACTTTCACTTGGTGTGTCGAGCCCCTTGTGTTCGGCGTTAAGTCGGCCGGACTGCTTGAAGACCCAACAACCTCTGTGGGTATGGTTTGCAGGCTTCCCGGAGGTACCATGTATTTGGCACAGTCTATCCAGAATCTTGTTTAGGTTGGATAGCTCATCACTGTTGTCCTTGAGGGGCAGTGTTTTGTTGTTCGGCCGAGAGCTTTTGAATCCGGCATTGACCGCCGTACTATTTGGGCCATTTTCCTTATTCCGGCGCTGATCTTTTCTGCATCGTGATTTCCCATTTCCATCCCTGATTTCGGATGTACTCGGGTCGCTGGTGCTGCATCTAGCCAGCCAGCTGTCTTCCCCTGCGCAAAAGCGTGTCATGAGGCTTGTTAGTGCGGCCATTGTTCTTGGTTTTTCCTGGCCGAGGTGTCTGGCGAGCCATTCGTCTCGGACGTTGTGTTTAAAGGCTGCTAAGGCTTCAACGTCCGGACAGTCGACTATTTGGTTCTTTTTAGTGAGGAACCTGTTCCAGAATTTGCATGCTAATTCTTCGGGCTGTTGAGTTATGTGACTTAAATCGTCTGCATTCGGAGGCCGGACATAAGTCCCCTGAAAATTTGCTCGAAACGCATCCTCAAGCTCTTCCCAACTTCCAATCATATTTTCTGGGAGGCTTTTAAGCCAATGTCGAGCCGGCCCTTTGAGCTTACGGGGTAGGTATTTTATGGCATGGAGATCGTCTCCTCTTGCCATATGTATGTGTAGGATATAATCCTCAATCCAGACTCCGGGGTCTGTTGTTCCGTCGTATGCCTCTATGTTTACGGGTTTGAATCCCGCTAGAAATCCATGATCCAGTATCTCATCGGTAAAACATAGTGGGTGTGCGGCGCCCCTGTATTTGGGTGTGCCGTTGTCTTCAAATGCTCGGCTGGTTGTGTTACTTCCTGGGGTCTTCTTTTTTGGCCCATAAATAGACCTGGCCGGGTTATCCTTTTTCCGAGGATCTTTATGCTGATCGTGTGCCGGCTTGAGTGCGGCGCCCCTTGTTGCTCTTGGCCTGTCATCTGGTCGTCTATCCGGCCAGGCGGCTTCTTTCTTTTTTGACTGCGGGGGCTCTAAGGCCTCCTCGTCAAATTTGGGCAACAACTTGCGCTTCGGGTAGCTCTTTGTCTGGTGACTAGTGCCATATTTATCTGCGGTGTTGAGTACTTTGCTCCATCTCATTCTGAGTGCGTCCTCCGCTGTTTTGAGCTTCCGCTTTTGCTTCTTCAAACTTCTTGCAGTGGCGACGAGCCTGTTATGGAGATTCCTATGCTTTGGTGATGTGAGATCATCTTCGCCGGGGATGGGTTGCTTGTCCAGTTTATGTCCGGCTGGCTGCTTGTTGACGTGTGCGTCGTCCACTGCTTCGCCCTGCTCTAGAGCCGGGTCCATATGAGTACCGTTTTTGTCGATGCCGGTCTTCGGGCGGCGCTTGCATCGCCGCTTTGTTTGTCTGTTGGGGGAGTTGTCCTTCGCCACGTCCCGTTTTTCCTCATTGTCGCTTCCTTTTGGTGTGTCCACCATGCATACGTTGTGGGATGGGGTGGCTTTCCTGCGCCCGTTAGGCGCTGGTTCTTGGTTGTCCCCGGCATCGTCGTCCATACCGTCGATGTCCTCGAAGTCGTAGTCTAGCCTGTCAGTTAAATCGTCGACAGCGGCTACCAAGTGGGTGGTGGGTGGGCTTTGAATTTCTTCGTCGTCCGCATCCCAGCCGTCCTGACCACAATCTGGCCAGGTCTCTCCTGATAACGAGAGGTATTTTAGCGAACTCAAGATGTCGCCGAAAGGTGAGTGTTGAGAGATGTCCGCTGCGGTGAACTCCATGATCGGCGCCCAGTCGGATTCGATCGGGGCGGGCGCGGGAGGTTCAGAGTCCGGCGAGGAGTCCAGCACCTTGGAGTCACGAGCTTTATGAGGGACGAAGTCAATGTTCGGCTGTATCGCTGTAGAGGTTGCAGCCCCTAAGGTGGTGTCTAGGCATCCATCCTCAATCTGCGGAGCTGGCTCCGAATTGAAGATCGGAGTGGTTTCGAGTGCGGCCTCCAGGGTACTGTCCGGCGGCAGAGCTAAATCATGCCCGACGTGACAGTGGGGCACGCTCGGCTGCGGCTCGAATCCGTCAAAGATCAAGTCCCCGCGGATGTCAGCCGTGAAGTCCAAACTTCCAAATCTGACCTGACGGCCAGGGGCGTAGCCTTCGATCTGCTCCAGCTGGCCAAGCGAATTGGCCCGCAGTGCGAAGCCGCCGAATACGAAGATCTATCCGGGGAGGAAGGTCTCGCCCTGGACTGCATCGTCGTTGATGATCGAAGAAGCCATCGAGCCTATCGGTGACGACACAGAGGAACTCTCAATGAAAGCACCAATGCCGGTGTCAAAACCGGCGGATCTCGGGTAGGGGGTCCCGAACTGTGTGTCTAGGCGGATGGTAACAGGAGACGAGGGACATGATGTTTTTACCCAGGTTCGGGCCCTCTTGATGGAGGTAAAACCCTACGTCCTGCTTGATTAATATTGATGATGTGGGTTACAAGAGTAGATCTACCACGAGATCAAGGAGGCTAAACCCTAGAAGCTAGCCTATGGTATGATTGTTGTTCGTCCTACACACTAAAGCCATTCGGTTTATATAGACACCGGAGAGGGCTAGGGTTACACAGAGTCGGTTACAAAGGTAGGAGATCTACATATCCGTATCGCCAAGCTTGCCTTCCACGCCAAGGAAAGTCCCATACGGACACGGGACGAAGTCTTCAATCTTGTATCTTCATAGTCTTGGAGTCCGGCCGATGATGCTAGTTCGGCTATCCGGACACCCCCTAGTCCGGGACTCCCTCAATGATCTCATCGGATGAACCACGATGTCAAGGACTCAATCGATCCCGTATACATTTCCCTTTGTCTAACGGTATTGTACTTGCCCGAGATTCAATCGTGGGTATACCGATACCTTGTTCAATCTCGTTACCGGCAAGTCTCTTTACTCGTTCTGTAACACATCATCCCATGATCAACCCCTTGGTCACATTGTGCACATTATGATGATGTCCTACCGAGTGGGCCCAGAGATACCTCTCCATTTACACGGAGTGACAAATCTCAGTCTCGATTCGTGCCAACCCAACAGACACTTTCGGAGATACCTGTAGTGCACCTTTATAGCCACCCAGTTACATCTGACGTTTGGTACACCCAAAGCATTCCTACGGTATCCGGGAGTTGCACAATCTCATGGTCTAAGGAAATGATACTTGACATTAGAAAAGCTTTAGCATACGAACTACAATCTTTGTGCTAGGCTTAGGATTGGGTCTTGTCCATCACATCATTCTCCTAATGATGTGATCCCGTTATCAATGACATCCAATGTCCATGGTCAGGAAACCGTAACCATCTGTTGATCAACGAGCTAGTCAACTAGAGGCTTAGTAGGGACATGGTGTTGTCTATGTACCCACACATGTATCTGAGTTTCCTATCAATACAATTATAGCATGGATAATAAATGATTATCATGAACAAGGAAATATAATAATAATAACCAATTTAAAATTGCCTCTAGGGCATATTTCCAACAATATGTTGTCGGGCTCAAGGCGAGACTGTCATCCTTGTGCTAGCCCGACCTCTTTCTCGTTCCAGTGATCCCGACCACTACCCGGATTATCTCATAATCCTTGTCGCATGGCCATGCTTATCCTGGTCGGATCACACGAGGGGCCCAGAGTATATCTCTCCTGATCGGAGGGGCAAATCCCATCTTGCTCGACCATGTCTCGCAGCATGGGACTGGACATACCCAAAACCTACCTTTGTAACTAACCAGTCACGGAGTAGCGTTTGGTCGGCCCAAAGCAAGTCTGTCACCATCCCGAGTACATGCGCCAGCTCAGGTCTTAGGACATAGAACGTATGTTGTACTAGAGAGTCACAGATGACATATCGTTGCGTCTCATAGTTGGGTCTATCCAACTCGGACCTTATCTCGACTCGGATCCGACTATGTCGAATCCGACTAGACCTTTCCAAGTCCATATTATCCGGTTAGCATCCAATGCTCCATGGCTAGTGAGACCAAGCCATCGACCGTGTCATATGCTAGTCTAATCGGCTGCGCGTCCACACAGCGCTTTCGACTAGGGACCTTTTAGGACAGTCATCATACAATGCATAGTCCCACAAACAAGTCACGTACTTGCTGATACACATCATCGACAATGTCCAAGGACTATCTTTATTCATAAACACATAGGAAATATCATCATACATGATTGCCTCTAGGGCATATCTCCAACAATACCTGACTTTTGCCTTTGTCAGCGAAGACGATATGCTTCAGATGTGACGGTGATAAAGGAGCATCCATCAATAGATTCTTGTCACCCGTCATGTGATTTGTACATCCACTATTGAGGACCCACTCGTTTGCTTTGGGCTGATCATCCTGCAGATGAATTAGTGCAACTTACGAACTCATATACTTCATCAGTGAAAGAATATGACATCAATATCATCAGTTCAATTTCATCAAGCAATAGCACATACAAATCACTATGAGGACGTGAGAAATGAAAAATCATTTCTTCATGATTAGCCTGTGTCCTTTCAGGCATACTCAGGTCTCCAACAAATTCTTCAGTCGTTTTGAGCACGACTGGAGACCTGACCCTGCATAAGAGATTAGTTCTTTTTCTTCACCACCCACATCTGAAGGGGTGGCAAAGAGTTCATCACTCTGTGAGCACCATATGAGAAAGGTGGCATAGAAGCCAGTCCACTTTGTTTCACATAAGAGGGGTTAGGGTAAGCATATGAGTAAGCAAAGAAATTCTTCGAGGACTTATGAACATAATAATTTGAAGAATAATGCTCATATTCATAGCCCTTAGCTCTACCCTGCGAAACAGAAGGGTTAGCTCGATGATGATCATATGAGGACTTTGATCCTTTTGAGGAATTTGATCCATATGAAGAATTTGATCTGGGGTTCCTATTCTTCACAGGTGGTGTCATGAGGACATTCACCTGAAGACTTTCAAGATAACTTTTGGGAACCCAGATTTTCTTCATAGGAGAACCGTTCCTGCAGTTAGTGCCAACACATCTAGCAAACACTTCACCATTCTGATTTTTGAATAGTTTATAGTTGGAGTCAAATGACTCATCAGAAGAATAAGGAGATTCACATGTAAAGCCAGATAGATTGGATGGATCAACTAGAGGTCCCTTTGCAGCAACCCATGAGGTTTTGGGGTACTGCTCAGGCTTCCAATATGTTCCATCAGCATTGAGTTTCCTCTCAAAGGCAATACCCTCTTTCCTAGGGTTTCTGTTTGGGATCTGCTTTTTGAGCACATCACAAAGAATCTGATGCCCTTTGAGGCTTTTGTACATGCCTGTTGTGTACAATTCCTTCAGCCCTGCATCATTATAGTACTAGCGATGTCCTCAGATGAGGAATTAGTGATAGCAGAGACAGGTGAAGAATTTGTAACATTTGAAGCATTTGAACATTCAGGTGAAGAATTAGCAGATTCACGTTCTATGCACTTCAGACATGGAGGAACAAATTCTACCTGAGTAGCGCTGATTTGTTGACCAAGTAATGAATCGTGATCCTTCTGAAGATCTTCATAACTCACTCTTAGCTTCTCAAGATCTTGCTTTCTTTGAAGAAATTCATAAGAAAGCTTCTCGTGATCAGATAAGAGAGTGTTATGATGACTTTGAAGGTTGTCAAACATAGACTGAAGTCTCTGAAGATTTTCAGTTAAGTCTTTAGTGCGGTCCATTTCATCACCCAACATATCATCACTTTTGTCTAGCATGTTTTGAAGCTTTTCAATAGACTTTTGTTGTTTCACAGCAATCTTAGCAAGTTTAGAGTAGCTGGGTTTAAGATTTTCATCAGATTCATTCTCACTTGATTCAGAGGAGGGGTATTTAGTTACCCTTGCACCCTTTGCCATGAAGCAATAGGTGGGAGCGTAGTCATCATTGCCTTCATCAGCGTTGTTGGTGTTGCCATTTTCTTCAGAGTTGAAGATAGACTTGCTGACAAATGCGGTAGCAAGAGCTAGACTTGCCACGCCTGACTCAGACTCTTCGGATGCCTCTTCTTCCTCATGATCCTCAGATTCAGCCTCAGAATCCATTTCCTTGCCAATGAATGCCCGAGCCTTCTTGGAGCTGCTCTTCTTGTGAGATGAAGACTTTGAGGATTTTGATGATGAAGACTTTGAAGATTTCTTATTTTTCTTGGCATCATCAGAACTGTAATCCTTGTATTTCTTCTTCTTTAGTTCCTTGTCCCACTGAGGACAATCTTGAATGTAGTGACCGGGTTTCTTGCATTTGTGGCACAACCTTTTTTTGTAGTCACTAGATGAGGAATCGTTGCTCCTTGAGGATTTTCCAAAGCGACCACGTCTTGAGAACTTCTGAAATTTCTTCACAAGCAGTGCTAGTTCCTGGCTCAGTTCTTCAGGATCACCAAGGCTGCTGGTAGAGTCTTCTTCCTCAGACTCAGAGACTGCCTTGGCCTTCAGAGCACGTGGTTTGCCATAGCTCGAACCATATAGATCTCTCTTCTCAGCGAGCTGGAACCATGAGTATTTAGCCTCTCGAGGATATCAGCGGGATCAAGTGACTTGTAATCATCACGCTCTTGGATCATCAGTGCCAGAGTGTCAAATGAAGAATCGAGCGATCTCAGCAATTTCTTCACCACCTCATGGTCGGTGATATCAGTTGCGCCAAGCGCCTGAAGCTCATTTGAGATATCAGTGAGGCGATCGAAGGTTTGCTGAACATTTTCATTGTCGAGTCTTTTGAAGCGGTTGAAGAGATTGCGAAGAACGTCAACACGAGAATCACGTTGAGTTGAGACTCCTTCGTTTACTTTGGAGAGCCTATCCCAGATAAGCTTAGCAGTTTCCAAAGCACTCACTCTACCATACTGCCCTTTACTCAGATGGCCACATATGATATTCTTCGCTTGAGAATTGAGTTGCTTGAATCTCTTCACATCAGCAGCATTCAGGGAAGGTGTGACTGAGGGAACACCATTTTCCACAACATACCAGAGATCATTGTCAATTGCCTCAAGATGCATTCGCATCGTATTCTTCCAGTAGGGGTAGTCCGTGCCATCGAAGGTAGGACACCCAGCGGAGACCTTGATCATACCTGCGGTCGACATAACTAGAACTCCAGGTGGTTAAACCAAAATCACACAGAACAAGGGAGTACCTTGCTCTGATATCAATTGAAAGTGCATTATAACGACTAGAGGGGGGGTGAATAGGCGATTTTTATGAATTCTTCACTGAGGAATTTGCTGGTGAGGAAATTCCTAAATGAAGAACTACTTGCAGCGGAATAAGTACTCAGAAAGGAACATAGCAGAACACAGGCATAGTCATCATGATGAAATGAAGACAAGCACAGAGTACAGAAAGCGTAAACACAAGATAACACAAGGAAGAAGACGATCAGACTGAAGAAATAGAACTAAGGAAATTGATAAAGTCTTCAGTCAAAGTCTTCAAACAGATATGAACAAACACACAACAACATACATGAGGAAATGAAAGAGTTGAGGAGATAGAACCAATTAGCTCGGTGAAGACAATGATTTGGTAGACCAGTTCCAACTGTTGTCTCAGTTGTACATCTGGTTGGAGCGGCTGAGTATTTAAACTCGAGGACACCCAGTCCGGACACACAGTCCTCACCGTATTCTCCTTGAGCTAAGGTCACACAGACCTCGCCCAATCACTCGTGGTAAGTCTTTAGGTGACTTCCGAACCTTCACAAACTCGGTCACTCGGCGATCCACAATTCCTCTTGGATGCTCTAGATCTTGATGCCTAACCGTCTGGAAGAAGCATAGTCTTCAAAGGAAACAAGCGTCGGATCCACGCAGGATCAATCTCTTCAATGATGCTCAATCACTTGGGGTTTTGTAGGTTTGGGTTTGGGATTTCCTCACTTGATGATTTTCGCTCAAAGTCCTCAGAGGATGGGTTGCTCTCAAATCACAAGTGTCAGTTTCTCTCGGAGCAGCCAACCAACTAGTGGTTGTAGGGGGCGGCTATTTATAGCCTAGGGAGCAGCCCGACATGATAAGACATAAATGCCCTTGTCTGATATGACCGTTAGGTGGGTAGATATTTTGGGACAGCTGGCGCGTAGCACAGCAACGGTCAGAATATTGGGGTTCGAATTCCTCAGGGCTATCATGCTCCTCACTTTGTAGGCAATCCGCACTGGCGAATTCCTAACTCTTCAGTCAGAACAAATTCCCCAGAGACCAGAAGAACTTCATCTCTGTCACTGAAGAATATGACTGAACTGTGCGAGATTTCCAATGGCTTCACTCGAAAGGATTGGTAGGTGTAGGATTTTGAGTTGAGCATCACATGGAAATTTTTCCTTAGTATTTCATCGACCCCCTTTAACAGTACGGTGTTTCCTATGACTCAAGAAAGAGAAAATGAAATAGTAAAAACAGAAGTCTTCACGCTTCATGTTCCTCGAATGATTACCAAGTCTTCAAGGTCACACCAATTTCTTCACTTTCAAAGTCTTCAGAAATCCAAAGTCTTCAGTTGAAGAACTTCATTTTTAGGGGTCGACTTTCTCTGTAAATATCAAACTCCTCATAGACTTATAGACCTGTGTACACTCACAAACGTATCAGTCTCTTAACCTATAAGTCTTCAATACACCAAAATCACTAAGGGGCACTAGATGCACTTACAATGACGAGCTTCAAACCATCTATGAACTCCAGCTCTCTCTTCTTCCCTCTTCTTCTCCACCACCCCGATGGCATGAAGAGTCTAGACTGATCAGAAGAGCCACCTCTAGATCAGGGTGGCATGGGAGCTTATCAAACTAGCAAAAGCCATCGAATGCGACACAGGTGTTTTGACGACGCGCTCCAGACCGTCATCTCTCCAGTTGCCTCTAAGGCAACCCATACCATAGACCAACTATCATCAGGGGGACTCACACTCATATATCGGCTGGCAACACCATCAAGGACGAGAGTGGAGCGAGCCCGAGTGACACACACGCCTCTCAACAGGGTGGGGGAAGGAGGCGAGCAAGACAGGAGAGTTCTTCCCGACCGAGCCCAACTTTTCTACTCTCCTCCGCGGTTGTCGACTATTGCTTTAGGCTAGCCCATGCCAGGATCACAAATTCCGGTGAAGGCTTCTTGGCTATTTTGTTCTCTTTGTGGTCATGTTCTTTTTCTTCTAATTTTACATATATTTATTTTATTAATATAAATAATTTCAAATTGTTTTAGCTGAAATAAAATTAGTGTCATCCGTAATCGCCTTGTCCGGGCCACATGCACACTTAGCGGTGAGCTAATGCCATCAAGCAATTTTGAAGTGCAATGCATTGCATGTGAATTTTATATTTTCTTCCTTGGACAGTTTGGCGCAAAATATATCCCATCATATAAGGCTTATGATTTATTTAATTTTTCTATAAGATCATGATCATGACATATCATGTACACTTTGACTTGGGCAATTTGGTGAAAAATGACGATCAAATACGTCTTGCACCAAGAATACATATTTGTTTAAAGTCTTTTCAAGTTCATATCACCACCCGCTCCAACAACGAAACAAAGAAAACCATATCACCGATTACACACGTCCTTCTCTTCACCATCGGCCATTCAAATTGCTAATAAATATGATAATCGATCTGTTCTTGAGGTGTCCATCTTTTATATTTCCCACGGAAGAAAACAACCTGTCAGACCGATCTTTGCTCCATTTTGCCACCCTCTTTGTCTCCCTCTGCGTGTCGCTTCCCTCGTGTCCCGTAGCACCTTGCTTCCGGACCCTTCAAAAGTGAAATGAAAATCGAACTGCCGCTGTCCACCGGAATTGTTTTATGCGCGCATGTAACGTCTCGGATAGCCAATGCCATCCTGACGATCCGTCCACCGCGATCACATCCACACGGCCTTTTTATAAGCAAACGATCGCTGGGCGGCAGGCACAGATGTCCTCAGCCAGCCGGAGCAGTTGGCCGCAGCACCTCGTCGACAAGCGACAGATACATACAGATATATGATGTAATTTGCCTCTGCCCGTTGACAATCTGCTCCATCAGTTTCCCTGCGTTTCCTCCAAACGACTCGTTCCTCTCATCTTCTCACCCGAAAGTGTCTAGCTTTTTCTCAGCCCTCTCGCCTTCGTGATGCACTGATGCATGCCGACGCTTTGGTTAGCACTCGATGTCGCCGTTGAACGGGGCGGAAAGACGGTGGCCAGTAGCGCCGGTTGCGTCAAATCTGCCCGTCGCGTCTCGACACGAACAGACGAACGTATCGCTGCAAAGGCAGAGGAGTGGCGCAAAGAAACGGCTAGCAGAGGGAAGCAGGCAGGACGAGACCAACGCGTCTTTCTTTCGCTCTGACTGACGAACGGCCAGATTTGACGCGACGAGGTAAAGTTGATTATCACGGCGGAGACGGTCGAGATCGAGCAAACTACATGCCCGTTCAAAAACAAGCGGCCGTTTAGCTAGAGAGCGTGACGATTAAAGTAAGACATCCAGTGGTTATTGACATTTTCTCCTCGATCTCTAGCTGATGACGGTCGAGGGCGTGGACTATTATGCGGGAGTGGTAGCGCCATGGTTTCATCGCCTGCGCCAGCGGTTAGATCACGCATGATTCGTGCGCAAGGACGACCTGGGCCGGGTTTATATTAGCTATAGCTAGCTGGACTTGAGAAAAATATTAGCTATCTAGCTAGTCCCGGAGTACGTAGGCAGACGGCAGAGAAAATGTTTTAGATGGTGTAGTGGTTGGGGACGATAACGCTAACAAGTAACGATGATATCACGTGTGTCCTTGCTGGTGCTTAATCCGTTTGCCGCCAAATGCTAGCTGCTGCGCGAGCAGAGCCTAGGCCACGCCCCACGCCATTATCTCCCACGAGTCATATCAAAACGCGGACACGTAGTACGAGTTTATATCAGGAGGAACTCAAGTACTCAGCCGTGATCTGGCCTTGTTTGTGTAATCATTTCGGGTCACTGACAGGAACTCATCACCAGATATATATGATGGATAGCTTCCATTATAGCCTGCCCGTGCTCCGTTGCAGCGGCCGAGCCTGATAAAGTACTGGTGGTGCAGCCGCTAATAATGAGAAAAACCACGAGCGAGAATGTGAGATTAATTAAGGAAAGGTGATTGGGGGTTGGCTGCTGATGGATAAATGCGGTTGGTACTTCCTAATGACCTGAAGTGCAGTGTACTAATCAGTGATCGTACATGCGGCTTGGCTACCAAACGGAATGAACGGATTTGGGGAACAATTTGAAATAACACGAACGAATCCCGCCCGCGCGCGCGTAGGGACAAACATGGCCGGGCTGGCCGGTCGGCGTGGCCCGCGGTGACGTCGCCGGAACCTTCCCGCTGGCCGTGACGGTGACCTCGACGGCGACGGCGACGGAGGCCCGTGCTCCCGCCGGATTAACTGACGGCACGGGAACGCCTGGCCGCACCGACCGGGCCGCGCGACCACCCTAGTAGCTAGCTAGCCTAGCTAGCTCCCAGGCGATGCTCCGTCAGGCGGCTAGGCACCTGCTTCCTGTCTGTCGCCGTTACGAGGTTCAGAATATTTGTTACAGTGCGTCTCTCCCACTCGTTCTGTCACTGGCTGGAAAGCCAAAAGTTTTTCTCTTCTTTTCTGTTTATTTACTGATCACTTCTTCTTTTGAAAGCCTTTTTTTCCTACCCTGTTTGATTGAAGCGGCCTCTTTTACGCTTTTGCAGAGCTTTGTCCGTGCTTCGCCTCTGCACGCCAGGCATTTTAACCGGTGATGACCTCGCCGGTCGGAGAACGGAACGTGAGCGCATGTGATCCGGACGGCAGGGTCAGCTGATGAGAGCCTGATGCGATTCTTGGCTAATGAGGCGTGTGTGTACAATGCAATCTTGGTTGGTTGGTGAAACGCTCGCACTCCCCGTGCTTTGTGAATCAGTTTTTCGGAGGTGCTCATAAGGCAGGATGTGCGTGTGCATTTATAGGTGCATGCGCGTGTATATGAGCGTTTGCGTCGGTATTGTGTTTAAGAAAAAATAAATCAACTTTTGAGTTCCACGCGTGCCTCCGAGCTTCCCTTTATTTATTTATTTATTATAGAAGTGTGAACCTAGAAAGCAAGAATCTGGTAGGCATAGTTTCGAAATGATTACAGATAGAATCAGCGAGACGTAGTTTGGGAATAATTACGGGCAGAATCGCATAGGCATGGTTTCGGAATAATTACAAATCAGAATCTGCCATCCACCGTTCATTCTGCATTCCACGACTGGTAGTACTGCTTCGGTCAAAGCAGCATTGAGTGTCATGGTACTCCTGCTGGGATAGGATAATGGTAGGGTACGGGGCAATCGATTGACCCAAGACCGCACTTGGTTAGTGTGAGCGACGGTTTTTTTTTTTGAAGAGAGGCAAAAGATTTGCCTCATTCATTAAATAAGTGGAATAGAGTTTATATTCGTGTTACAACAGTGACAGCGCCGCAACACCCGAAATAAAGGTGACCAACTACTCTCGCGCCATCAAGTATCCCAACTTGCTTGCACCCGCTGCTACCCAAAGCGTGGCCTCCTTCTTAATGTTGGCGAGTAGAACCGTCGGCGGAGCACTCTTCTGACGGAACACTCGCGCATTCCTCTCGTTCCAAATGCTCCAGGCGACTAGCATGGTGAGCGAGGCCATCGCCTTCCTGTTGGGGATAGATGTGTCGGAGAGGCCCACCCACCACTCTTCGATGTTGCCTGAGAGGTGCCATGAGGAAGTATCAATGCTCACCAGTTGCAGCCAGTCCTTGACTAATCCCCATAGGCGGATAGAGAAGCGGCATTTGTAGAAAAGGTGGTCAACAGACTCTTGGTTTTGCTTGCAAAGTGTACAAAGGCCACAGTTTGGCCATCCGCGCTTCTCCAATCTGTCTGCCGTCCAAATTCTGTTTTGAATAGCCAGCCAAGCGAAGAACTTGACTTTGGGGGGAGCCCAAGCCCTCCACACAGTGTGCTCCATAGGGGATTTGATTGTGCCAAGGAATTGCGCTTTGTATGCTGACTCGGCCGTGTATTGCCCGCTAGCGGTGTGCTTCCATACAATATCATCTTCGGCATCCTCCTCGAGATGGAAGCCACGAAGCGTTGTCCAGAGGGTGACAAACTGACGTAAGTGATTCAGCGAAAAAGAATCTGGGATGCGTATTCTCGAGACCCACGCATCGTTGCTGAGAGCTTCGCGCACCTTCCAATTTTTCCTCGTGGACGCCTCATAAATTAGTGGTGCAATGTCCCTAGGCTTGCGGTCATTCACCCATGGCGCATCCCAAAAAGGCGTCCTTGCTCCATTTCCAACAAAGATTGACGTGGAGGCATAAAACAAAGAGTAGTCCATCGTGTTGCACGGGTTTCCCATGCCCACCCAAAGCTTGGTGGGCTCTTTCCATTCAAACCATAACCAGCGCAAGCGAAGAGCCCGAGCAAATTTCTCTGTGTTAAGTATGCCAAGGCCACCAAGATCCTTTGGCCGGCACACCGCATCCCAATTCACCTTGCATTTTGCACCAGTGGTCTTGTCCGTGCCCTCCCAGAGAAAGGCTCTTTCGAGCTTGTTTATGTTGTGTAGAGTGGACGTTGGCACAATGAGCGGCGTGATGGAGAAGACGAGCTGCGAAGACAACACCGACTTCACAAGGGCACACCGACCAATGGGAGTGATATTTTGGCCATCCCAAGTGGTCAACTTAGCGGCCGCTTTGTCCTCTAGGTACTGGCAGTCGACCTTTCTAAGCTTCCACACCGAGAGAGGAAGCCCCAAGTATTTCATTGGAAATGAAGCCCGTGACGCAGGAAGGGCCTCAAGGATGCATGTCAAGTTGAGTTGTCCGCACCGAATGGGAACCACTGAGCTCTTCTGGAAGTTTGTGACAAGGCCGGTGACATTGCCGAAAAGATGCAAAATGGTGGCTAGATTGTCAATGTCTTTCTTGATTGGAGCCATAAAGACTACTGCATCATCTGCGTATAGGGAAGTCCTAACAGCCACGCCACGCCCACGGATCTTGTGAAAGAGCCCTTTTCTCGATGCTAGCTCAAGAATCTTGTGCAACGGGTCCATGGCAATGACAAATAGCAAGGGGGAGACCGGGTCCCCTTGTCTGAAGTCGCGGCCATGAGGGATGGGCTTGCTTGGCACACCATTCAAAAGGATGCGCGAGGACGAGGAGCACAATAGGGCGGCGATCCAGTTGCGAAACATGGGCGGGAACCCAAGCCTCTGAAGAAGGTCCAAGATATACTCCCATTTGACAGAGTCAAAAGCCTTCCGAATATCGAGCTTGAACAGGAGGGACGGAGTTTTCCGCATGTGGAGGTGTCGCGCAAGATTGCGAACATACATGAAATTGTCATGGATACTTCTCGTCTTTATGAAGGCACTCTGGGCATTTGAGATGAGCTTATGCATATGGGGGGCCAGGCGGATTGCCAATATTTTCGCAATAATCTTTGCAATGGCGTGAATAAGACTAATAGGGCGATAGTCAGAAATATCCTCGGCCCCCTCTTTTTTCGGGAGGAGCACAACATTTGCAGTGTTGAGCCAATGAAGGCCAGTTGTGCGCAGATTGGCAAAGGAGGAGACCACCCTCATGACGTCCACCTTGATGGTACTCCAACATTTTTAAAGAAGAGACCAGTAAACCCATCCGGCCCGGGAGCCTTGTCCCCAGGCATTTGGTTAATGGCGTCCCGCACCTCATCCTCGGTTATGGGGTCCCCGAGGCAAGCCAAATTGTGGGTCTCCAAATCGAGCTCCTCCCAATTAAAGTCTATGGATCTCGCCTCCCCCTTTTCCATGACGCTAGAAAAGTGCGCATGTACGAGTTGCTCCTTTTGCTCATGGTTTGTGACCCAGTCGTCATTGTGTTTGAGCCGATGAATGTAATTCTTTCTCCTCCTGGCATTGACCCGCCGATGAAAAAATTTGGTATTTGCGTCCCCTTCTCTGAGGTGGCATAGCCTAGCACATTGCTTTTTGCGAGCACGCTCAAGCACCGCAAACCCAATGATTCTCCTTTTGAGCCTGGACCGAAGGTCCGCCTCCATGGTAGAGAGCTGCCTGGACTCCTGTGCAATGTCCAGACGCAGGATGACGAGAAGAGCCGCATGATGGAGTAACTTTGCCCTAGATAACAACCCCTTACTCCAGGCAGAGAGGCGATCTCCAGTTATTTTCATTTTGTGGTGCACCACATGGAAGGGCTTAGTGTGCACAGTCTGTTCATTCCAAGCCTCTGAAACAACATCCTGGAATCCTGGAAGGGCGGCCCAAAAAATTTCAAATTTGAAGGTACGAGGCCTCCGTGGTCCTTTGTCATCAGCAAGCAAAAGCGGACAGTGGTCAGAGAGCGACGAGGACAGTGCATGGAGAATATGCGTGCCGAACTGGATGTCCCACTCCGCCTTGCAAAAGAAAGAGTCCAGCTTGCATAATGTCGGGTTTGATCGCTCATTTGACCAAGTGAAGCGTCTGTTTTGAAGGTGGATCTCTTTAAGCTGACAACTCTGTAATGTTGTCCGAAATCTGGTGATTCGTCTTCTGTTGACATTTCGCTTATTTTTATCCCTCGAGCGGTAGATTTGGTTGAAATCACCAAGAGCTAGCCAGAGCTCCCCACACGGCGGCTTATTACTAATCAGCTCCGTGAAGAAATCCTCCTTGAGGGAGGAGGATGTTGGCCCGTACACAACGGTGATTCGGTAGCTGACATCGGAGTGCTTGATGTGTATTGTCGCTGAAAGGCAGAAGGTGGTGATCACCACATCAGTTACAGCAACATGGTCATCATCCCAGAGCATGAGGATCCCACCCCGGGTACCAATAGATGGTCGCTGAGCAAAATTGCGAAGCCTATGCCCACCAAGGAAACTTGCCGTGAACATATCAACATTTTCAAGCTTTGTTTCTTGTAGGCATACTATTTGACAGGAGGAGGCCGCGACGGTCTCGTGGACGGCGGCACGGCGGTCTGGGCAGTTGAGGCCCCTTACGTTCCAACTCAACACATTTATTTGCTGTTCAATCATAAGGAAGCAGTCTAACCCTTGAATAGGAGGTGATACAAAGGCTTAGCATGCCAATACATAAGCATAACTTAAAGTCAACTCCACACCAGCCAACTCTGGAACGACTACATGACCTAGTGGTAGACATGAACAAGTATATAGAAGACACCCAGCTGTGCATGGAAGCAGCAGCCGCCCTTGGAACTTTTTCAAACATTGGAAACTAACACAAACTACAGAATCAGCATGCATGGCTTGGCCCCTCAAGCATCCACAGGGGCCCCTCCCTCAACATGATCCAGTCCAGCATCCCCAGCACGGTCGATCAGAGCCTCCTCAATGTTGTTGAACAGAGCATCATCGAGCTTGAACAGGGCTCTCATTGCTTCAAGCACATCAGTGGGAAGTTGATCTTTGAATCGCTCTTCTAGAGCCTCCAACACAGCCCCTGTAACATCCTTGCCGTTCTTGACAATGCCAAGGCTGTGAAAAACCAGGATCTCAGCTTGCTTGGCCACCGGCGCTTTTGTAGCGCGTCCACCGGCCTTGATGCGAGCACTGGTGCGCCTAAGGGAGAGGCCGCCACTTGTGCTGATGGCAACACCAGCCAGAGTTTTTCGGCGAGCCGCGGGGACCGCAGGCGGGGAAGCAGCAGGGGTTGGCAGCAGGGCCTCACGTCCAGGCAGGAAGAGCGTCTCCAGCCCTCCAGGAATAGCTGGCTGGGCAACAAGCAACTCCTCTTCATTGCAGGGCATGCTGCAGAGAAGTGGCGGGGTGGGGGACGCCTCAAATCCTGGTGGGCGCGTGGGCGACAAGTCGATGAGAGGCCGCAGCAGCATTGTCGGAGAGAAAATGGTGATGAGCGCCGGGCTTGATGGGGTTCGTAGCTGAGCAGCGTCCGCCGCCTCACTTCGCTTGGATCGTGGAGACATCGGAAGCACCGTGGTCGGCGACAGAGGTGGCGATGCAGGAGGAGTCATCTCGACCCTGGAGAGCTGCCTGGCCAATGCGGGGGAGGGCGGACTGGAGAGGCTGCGGCCCCGTAAAGCCGGAGTGTTCTCCGCAAGCCGCCCAGCCACATCACTGCCCGAGCCGGAGGCAAGCAGCATCACAGGTTCCGCGCCAAGGCCATCACGACGCCGGCCCCCATCATGGTCACCACGGGACTCACGGCCACGGTCCTGATCCTACCGCTCGTCCCGCGGCGCCCTGGATAGGCTGCGCCGGAGGGAGGCGCCCCAGCCACTTCCACCATGCCTTGACTGGTCACGTCCCCGGTCGCTATCGCGGCCACCGCGGCGACGGTCATCGTCTTCGTCATGGTCATGACGGTGGTGCTGCACGGGCCTGGAGACGCGCTCCCGGTGGTCTCGCGGCCGAGTTTCGCCGTCGACGACGTGGTAGAGCCAGTCATACGGAGTGGAGATGATGCTGCCGCTGGTTGGGTCTTCATGAATTTCCAAGTGAATCAACACCCGGTGCTCCAGCCCACGGCGACCATAGATAGGCTCGCCGCCGTCCCGCGCTGGAAGGGTGATCCAGTTCACCCTAGGGACCCTGCTTGGGCACGTCGTCCACGCCCAGAGGCCAAGGACCCGACGGTTTTTAGTGTCAGGGTACCCTATCGTATGGTTGGCCCAAAAAGAGAAAAGAAAACAAGTAGTATTACTACGTACTATACGGTCTCATACTTCCATGATCTGACATGTAATAATGTACTCGTATATAGGAGTAGAAGTACTTGGTTCGCCACTAGTAGTAGTAGTCACATACTGCTACCTATCCAAAGTTTGACCGTCACGTAATGTTTCGTAAAGTCCACCTCCATGGACATGATTTTTCCAGAATGGTGGTGCATTATCTGCAAAATGTGCTAGAGTATAATGAATGTGTGCTTTTTTTATGAGAAACTTTTAATCTATTCATCTTCAATCATGACAATACAAAGAACGATAGAGGTAATAAAAGTTACAACCATGTCCGTGGACCAGCTAGCGACGACTACAAGCACTGGAGCGAGCCGAAGGCGCGCCGCCGTCATCGTCCCTCCCTGACCGGAGGCGGGCAAACCTTGTTATAGTACATAGTAGGGAAGTTGTCGTGATAAGACCCCATAGAACCAGCGCACAAGAGTAGCAACCATCGCCTATGAAGAAAGTTGTAGTTCAGAAGGATCAAACATGTAAACGCTTAAACGAAGAAGAACGAAGACCGAATCCAAATATATCCACCAAAGACCAACACCGACCGGATCCCGCAAGATCCGACAGAGACAAACCTCCACATGCCCTTCGGCGATACTAAACGCACCATCGGGACGAGAATCGAACGTGGGAGACATTATTCCTACTAAGGGACATCGCCACCGCCACACAACCCCAACCAATACGCTGACTCTAACAAGAACGAGAACGGGGTCACTCCCGTCAGCGGGGGCAGAGATCCTCTGCACCTTCATGACCTAGAGGCCATCGAAGATGGGACGGACCGGCGGCGGCGCCGACGGGAGGAGAAGAGTTTTTCTTGTGGAGGAGGAAAGAGATCAGATAGAATATTTTTTACCTATGTGGCTATGTGTTGCATGCACTTATCTATAGGTAAAGTTCTTTTAAGGACACAACAAATACAAATGGAAAATTCATTTTTAGTCGGGAACTCTTTCATAGTACCCATGAATTATATTGAACTGGACAATGTTTTGGAGCCTTAAAAAACAAAAAACAACTTCTAAAGTAAAAAATTGGGAGATAAACACATGTACATATGGACGTATTGTAAATTTGACTAAATGGGTGTATTGTAGATCTGTATAAAAGTTGCTTGATCCACATCTTCGCTAAACTAGCGGTCAAAGCCCAAGGGTGGGCTCTAACTCGGGAACCTTGTGGAGTTGAACCAACATGTGTTCACGAAGAAGCGCTGCATCCACGATAACTTCATGATGGTGCTGCTGACGGCTAGGTACCTTTACATGCCCAATGAACCCCACGTAATGCTTAATTTGGACATCATGCACGCCACGACAGGCACACCTTTTTGAGGTGCTCCATTTCGGTAGGGTTCGGCCTGCGTTCCCGCATGTGGGATGCCATCCTACGCTCGACAAGCAACGCATGAGTGTTATTGAGTGGGGACCGAAGACCGATGGCGTGGTATCGCAAGGCATCGTGCAAGCCGTCCCGCCACTCCTCATGTTCTTTTGTGCTGGTAATCGGCATGTTTAACAGACTATTAGCTAAGATGAGCGAGCTCAGTGTCGGTGTCAAAACCGGATGACCTCGGGGTAGGTGGTCCCGAACTGTTGATCTGGGATCGATGGGGAACAAGGGACGACGAACGCAGTGTTTACCCAGGTTCGGGCCCTCTCGAAGAGGTAATACCCTACGTCCTGCTTGATTGTATTGGATGTATAGTATGGGTTACATAGTAGGTCTACCTCGAGATCAGCATGAGCTAAACCCTAAGGTGATGAAGTGATGAATATGTCTCTGGCCCTAAAGACTACAATGTTGGAAATATGCCCTAGAGGCAATAATAAAATGGTTATTATTATGTTTCCTTGTTCATGATAATTTTCTATTGTTCATGCTATAATTGTATTAACCGAAAACCGCAATACATGTGTGAATACATAGACCACAACATGTCCCTAGTGAGCCTCTAGTTGACTAGCTTGTTGATCAATAGATGGTTATGGTTTCTTGATCATGGGCATTGGATGTCATTGATAACGAGGTCACATAATTAGGAGAATGATGTGATGGACAAGACCAAATCCTAAGCATAGCACAAGATCGTGTGGTTCGTTTGCTAGAGCTTTTCTAATGTCAAGTATCTTTCCTTAGACCATGAGATTGTGCAGCTCCCAGATGCCATAGGAATGCTTTGGGTGTATCAAACATCACAACGTAACTGGGTGACCATAAAGATGCACTACAGGTATCTCCGAAAGTATCTGTTGGGTTGACATGAATTAAGACTGGGATTTGTCACTACGTATGACGGAGAGGTATCTCTGGGCCCACTCGGTAATGTATCATCATAATGAGCTCAATGTGGCTAAGGAGTTAGCCACGGGATCATGCATTACGGAATGAGTAAAGAGACTTGCCGGTAACAAGATTGAATGAGGTACGGGGATACCGACGATCGAATCTTGGGCAAGTAACATACCGATGGACAAAGGGAATAGTATATGGGATTGATTGAATCCTGGACATCGTGGTTCATCCGATGAGATCATCGTGGAACATGTGGGAGCCAATATGGGTATCCAGATCCCGCTGTTGGTTATTGGCCGGAGAGATGTCTCGGTCATGTCTGCATGGTTCTCGAACCCGTAGGGTCTACACACTTAAGGTTCAGTGACGCTATAGTTGTAATGGGAAATTGTATGTGGTTACCAAAAGTTGTTCAGAGTCCCATATGAGATCCCGGACATCACGAGGAGTTTCGGAATGGTACGGAGGTGAAGATTTATATATGGGAAGTCCAGTTTGAGTCGCCGGAATAGTTTTGAGGGTTATCGGTATTGTATCGTGACCACCAAAAGGTGTCCGGGGGTCCACCGGGTGGGGCCACCTATCTCGAGGGACCAAGTGGGTTGAATATGGGTGGGAACCAGCCCCCTAGCGGTCTGGTGTGCCCCCAAGGGCCTAATGAGCCTAGGGTTGGAAACCCTAGGGGGTGGGTGAGGGAGTCCTGGATTAAGGGGTCCTCGGACAGCCGGACTATATGTGTTGGTCGGACTGTTGGGCTATGAAGATACAAGATAGAAGACTTCGTCCCGTGTCTGGGTGTGACTCTCCTTTGCGTGGAAGGCAAGCTTGGCGATTCAGATATGAAGATTCCTTTCTCTGTAACCGACTCTGTGTAACCCTAGCCCCCTCCGGTGTCTATATAAACCGGAGGGTTTAGTCCATAGGACAAGAATAATAATAATCATAGGCTAGCTTCTAGGGTTTAGCCTCTATAATCTCGTGGTAGATCTACTCTTGTAATACTCATATCATCAAGATCAATCAAGCAGGAAGTAGGGTATTACCTCCATCGAGAGGGCCCGAACCTGGGTAAACGTTGTGTCCCCCGCCTCCTGTTACCAGTAGCCTTAGACGCACAGTTTGGGACCCCCTACCCGAGATCTGTCGGTTTTGACACCGACATTGGTGCTTTCATTGAAAGTTCCACTGTGACGTCGAAGACAGGGCTGATGGCTCTCCTTGTTATCAAGGACAACATCATCTCCGGGGGAGCCTGGCCTCAGGCCAAACCCTCCGGCTGGGCGGTTTCGCCATGATTGCCTATTCGGCCGTCGGGCCGACAATGACTTCTGGGATCATCGAAAATCGTCTCCATGTTAGCTCGGAATACGTCGAGCAGATGGATCCAACGGAGTTATCGTCTTTAAACGGGCTCCTGGATCGCATCGCCGCTTTGGGAGTTGCTACGGACTATGATCAGATTGGGCTTAAACCCGATCAGAGAGAGATTGAATCTCCGTCGATCACCCATCAGATAGCGGTGGTGGAGGAGCAATGCAACAACTCTTCCCCTATATTGAGGATGAAATACGTCCGGATTTCCGAGCTCACCGAGTCGGATACCTGCCCGCGGGAAGACATGCCCTGAACTCCGAACTTAGAATCGAACTGTGGACCAGAAAAAATGGTTGACATCCCGGAACCCGAACTATTAAGCTTGGAAACTCCTCAAGCTCTGGGTCACAGATCGAATCAGGGTTCGGACTTAACTCCACCCACCCACCCAGACTTATGCAATCTTTCCCACATCAGACAATAGTCCCAAGAGACGGTACATCACTTTTGGGCCAGATTCCTCCTTGTCAAGGACAAGGTCAAGGACTGTCGCGATGAAGATGCAATCTCATTATTCTGCAGAATTGCACGGACAAGGAACTCCTTAACGCCATAAATCGTCGTCACGTATCAAGCTTCGATGACTTGGCGACCATAGTACAGAAGTACTGCGCGATGGAAAGCACCTGGAAAACTCAGGCAGCCTTTTGGGATCCACTGGCTCTCACTAAACCCCTCGTCTGAACAAAAAGGGTGTACCCTCGTAGGTCGCTCGATCCAATCACGAAGAAATCGAAGCCCACTACAGGGCGCAGAACGGTTTTGGAGGGGTGGCTCGATAGGCCATGCAAAATACACACCACACCGGATACCGTACCAACACATAGCCTTAGAGCATGTTGGATACTTTGGCAGGTGGCCAAGAGCGGCGAGGATCTGCTCATAAAAAACACCGTAGAGCAACATCCCACAGAACACAACACTACAGTGTTGACAGTCTTCGAGATTTTCACCTCAAATAACAGGCGCAAGAGAGCACTCTGCGGCCTTGCCGAAGTCTGCCAAGTTGCAGCAGTGAACCCCTGGAACGACACGGCTATAACTTTCAGTGCTAGTGACGAACCGCAATTCAGAACAGTCCGGGCACCAGCCGCTTTGGTCCTCAGTCCAATCATCGACGGCTTCCGGCTTACCAAAGTGCTCATGGACGGCGACAGCGGACTAAACCTCATTTACGAGGAAACTCTCAACAAAATAGAAATAAATAGGAGCCGCATTCAGCAAAGCAGCACGACCTTTCGAGGAATTATTCCCAGCCGGGAGGCACGATGTGCGGGAAAAATCACACTCTATGTGGTATTCGGCACGCCGGAGAATTATCGGTCCGAAGAGATAACCTTTCAGGCGGCCCCTTTCAATAGTGGATATCACACCTTGTTAGGGCAGGACGCGTTTGCGAGCTTCCAAGCCATACCCCATTACGGGTACATGAAGCTCAAGATGCCTGGGCCCAACGGAATTATCACTCTTGCTAGTGATCCGGACACAGCGCTCCGCGCCGAAAATAAAACAACCGCCTTGGCCCTCGAAGCATTGTCCGAAGCCCTCGCGGCTGAAGAATTAACTGCATTACGCTCCATAGTGGATATGGACAACGTGATACTCGATAAGCGATCCAAGTCCACCTCCTTTAAACCAGCAGACGAAATAGTCAAATTCCAAGTCCACCCAACGGACTCCACAAAGACAGCATCCATCGGGGCACAGCTGGACCCCACAATCGACGCCGCACTGCGGGCGTTCCTATGCGAGAACTGGGATATCTTCTCCTGGCACCCTTCTGATATGTCGGGGATCCCACGTAGGCTGGCCGAACATAGCCTCAACATACTGAAGGGATACATGACCGTCAAGCAAACACTATGGCGCTTTTCAGAACCCAAACGACAAAGCTATGGGAGAGGAGCTAGCCAAGTTACTTGAAGCCGGATTCATCAGAGAGATAAAACACCCGGATTGGCTAGCAAACCTGGTGATGGTACCAAAGAAGGATAAATCCTGGCGCCTATGTGTCGATTTCAAAGACCTCAACAAGGCTTGCCCTAAGGATACATTCCCTCTCCCGTGCATCGATCAGATTATCGATGCTACCGCAAGACACGACTCATTGTGTTTCCTCGACGCATACTCTAGATACCATCAAATCAAGATAACAGAGTCCGATCAGGCCACAACAGCATTTATCACCCCATACGGGCCTTTCTGCTTCAACACTATGCCTTTCGGGCTCAAAAACGCCGGTGCCACCTACCAGCGTATGATTCAAACATGCCTAAAGAAACAAATTGGCAAAACAGTTGAAGCATATGTCGACGATGTGGTCATCAAGACCCGACATGTCGAATCTTTAATAGATGATCTAAGACTCACATTCGATAACCTCCGACCATATGACATTAAGCTCAACCCGGAAAAATGTGTTTTCGGTGTCCCCGCCGGAAAGCTGCTGGGCTTCATTGTTTCCAATAGAGGAATTGAAGCAAACCCAGCTAAAATCTGAGCTTTGTCACAGTTGGCTACCCCAACAGATCTCAAATAAATCCAGAAACTAACTGGATGTGTGGCAGCTTTAAGCCGCTTTATCTCTAGAATGGGAGAAAATGCATTGCCACTTTATCGCCTTCTTCGACGAACCGAACACTTCGAGTGGACGGACGCGGCGATGACCAGACTGGAGGAAATAAAGGCTCTTTTAGCAAGCAACCTAATCTTGGCCGCGCCGAACGTTGGTGAACCCATGTTGTTATACATAGCTGCAACACACCAAGTTGTGAGTGCGGTGCTCGTCGTCGAACGAGAGGAGGACGGACACAAATTTGTGGTTCAGAAGCCGGTATACTACATATCTACTGTCCTCACACCATGCAAATCCCGGTACCCACATTATCAAAAAATAACATATGCGATCTTCATGGCATCCCGGAAACTACGACACTGTTGGGGAACGTAGCGGAAATTCAAAATTTTCTATGCATCACCAAGATCATTCTATGGAGATTCTAGCAACAAGAGAGAGAGGGAGTGCATCTTCATACCCTTGAAGATCGCTAAGCAGAAGCGTTACAAGAAAGTGGTTGATGGAGTCGTACTCGCGGTGATTCAAATCGCGGAAGATCCGATCTAGCGCCGAATGGACGGCGCCTCCGCGTTAACACACTTACAGCCCGGGGACGTCTCCTCCTTCTTGATCCAGCAAGGGGAGAGGAGAAGTTGAGGGAGAAATCCGACAGCACGGGCCTGGTGGCGGTGGAGCTCGTGGTATTCCTGCAGGGCTTTGCCAGCACTACGGAGTAGGAGGAAGAGTTGGAGGAGGGAGGGGCTGCGCAAAAAGCAAGGGTGCTGCAGCCCTCCCCCTCCCCCTCTATTTATAGGGTGAAGGGGAGAGGGGGCCGACCCCTCTGGATCCCATCTAGAGGGGGGCGGCGGCCAGGAGGGGGAGACTTGCCCCCCAAGCAAGGTGGAGGCGCCCCCCTTCCCTAGGGTTTCCAACCCTAGGTGCCTTGGGCCCTTGGGGAGGGGAGCACCAGCCCACTAGGGGCTGGTTCCCTCCCATATTCAGCCCACTAAGCCCCCCGGGTCAGGTGGCCCCACCCGGTGGACCTCCGGACACCTTTCGATGGTCCCGGTACAATACCGATAACCCCCGAAACCATTCCGGTGACTGAAACTGGACTTCCCATATATAAATCTTCACCTCCGGACCATTCCAAAACTCCTCGTGACGTCCGGGATCTCATCCGGGACTCCGAACAACATTCGGTAACCACATACTAATTCCCATAACAACTCTAGCGTCACCGAACCTTAAGTGTGTAGACCCTACGGGTTCGGGAATCATGCAGACATGACCGAGACATCTCTCCGGCCAATAACCAACAGCGGGATCTGGATACCCATGTTGGCTCCCACATGTTTCACGATGATCTCATCGGATGAACCACGATGTCGGGGATTCAAGCAATCCCGTATGCAATTCCCTTTGTCAATCGGTACGTTACTTGCCCGAGATTCGATCGTCGGTATCCCAATACCTCGTTCAATCTCGTTACCGGCAAGTCACTTTACTCGTTCCGTAATGCATGATCCCATGACTAAATACTTAGTCACATTGAGCTCATTATGATGATGCAATACCGAGTGGGCCCAGAGATACCTCTTCGTCATACGGAGTGACAAATCCCAGTCTCGATTCGTGCCAACCCAACAAACACTTTCGGAGATACCTGTAGTGCACCTTTATAGCCACCCAGTTACGTTGTGACGTTTGGTACACCCAAAGCACTCCTACGGTATCCGGGAGTTGCATAATCTCATGGTCTAAGGAAATGATACTTGACATTAGAAAAGCACTTAGCAAACGAACTAGACGATCTTGTGCTATGCTTAGGATTGGGTCTTGTCCATCACATCATTCTCCTAATGATGTGATCCCGTTATCAATGACATCCAATGTCCATGGTCAGGAAACCATAACCATCTATTGATCAACGAGCTAGTCAACTAGAGGCTCACTAGGGACATGTTGTGGTCTATGTATTCACACATGTATTACAGTTTCCAGTTAATACAATTATAGCATGAACAATAGACAATTATCATGAACAAGGAAATACAATAATAACCATTTTATTATTGCCTCTAGGGCATATTTCCAACAGTCTCCCACTTGCACTAGAGTCAATAATCTAGTTCACATCACTATGTGATTGTAATGAATCCAACACCCATGGGGTTTGATCATATCTCGCTTGTGAGAGAGGTTATTAGTCAACGGGTCTGAACCTTTCAGATCCGTGTGTGTTTTACAAATCTCTATGTCATCTTGTAGATGCAGCTACCACGCGCTATTTGGAGCTATTTGATAACCCGCAAGTATACGGAATCGCAACAGTTTTCGATAAGTAAGAGTGTCGAACCCAACGAGGAGCTAAAGGTAGAATAAATGTTCCCTCAAGTTCTATCGACCACCGATACAACTCTACGCACGCTTGACGTTCGCTTTACCTAGAACAAGTATGAAACTAGAAGAACTTTATAGGTGTGATAGGATAGGTTTGCAAGATAATAAAGAGCACGTAAACATAAACTAGGGGCTGTTTAGATAAAGATGCAATAAAGTAAATATTAGTAGAGAGCTTTTTGTTACGAGAAAGTTATTTGTCCAAGGCAATCAATAACTAGACCGGTAATCATTGTTGCAATTCTATTTGAGGGAGAGGCATAAGCTAACATACTTTCTCTACTTGGATCATATGCACTTATGATTGGAACTCTAGCAAGCGTCCGCAACTACTAAAGATTCATTAAGGTAAAACCCAACCATAGCATTAAAGTATCAAGTCCCCTTTTACCCCATACGCAAACAACCTACTTACTCGGGTTTGTGTTTCAGTCACTCACGCAACCCACCATAAGCAAATCATAAACATATTGCAAACCCTACAGCGGGAATCCCTCACGCTTGCGCGACACGGAGGGCACAAATAGGACAACACCAATAATAAAACATGCAACTCAAACCAATCACGATCATCAATTAACCCATAGGACAAAACGGATCTACTCAAACATCATAAGATAGCCATACATCATTGGGGAATAATATATAGCGTTGAGCACCATGTTTAAGTAGAGGTTACAGCGGGTAAGAGAGAGGTTACACCGCTGCATAGAGGGAGGAAGAGTTGGTGATGAAGGCGGTGAAGTTGTTGGTGAAGATCGCGGTGATGATGATGGGCCCCGGCAGCGCTCCGGCGCCACCGGGAGCAAGGGGGAGAGGGCCCCCCTTCTTCTTCTCCTTCCTTGACCTCCTCCCTAGATGGGAGAAGGGTTTCCCCTCTGGTCCTTGGCTTCCATGGCTTGGAAGGGGCGAGAGCCCCTCCGAGATTGGATCTATCTCTCTGTTTCTCTCTGTTTCTGTGTTCCCTGATTCTACCCCTTCACCATTTCCTTTATATCTGGAGATCCGTAACTCCGATTGGGGTGAATCTTTCGCCCAGATTTTTCTTGTGAAATTAGCTTTCTTGCGGCAAAAGAAGGGCATCAACCGCCTTACGAGTGGCCCACGAGAGACCAGGGCGCGCCCAGGTGTAGGGGGCACGCCCCCCTATCTCATGGCCATCCCGGACACCGTTTCGCGTTGATTCTTCCTCCAGAAAATCCCAAATATTCTAAAGTAATTCTCCGTCTGTTTTTATCCCGTTTGGATTCTGTTTGATATTGGTTTTATGCGAAACATAAAACATGCAACAGACAGGAACTGGCACTGGGCACTCGATCAATATGTTAGTCCCAAAAATAGTATAAAAAGTTGCCAAAAGTATATGAAAGTTGAAGAATATTGGCATGTAACAACCAAAAATTATAGATACGATGGAGACGTATCAGCATCCCCAAGCTTAATTCCTGCTCGTCCTCGAGTAGGTAAATGATAAAAAAGATAATTTTTGATGTGGAATGCTACCAAGCATAATCTTGATCATATGTCTAATCATGGCATGAATATTAAGACACGAGTGATTCAAAGCAATAGTCTATCATTTGACATAAAAACAATAATACTTCGAGCGTACCAATAAGGCAATCATGTCTTTTCAAAACAACATGGCCAAAGAAAGTTATCCCTACAAAATCATATAGTCTGGCTGTTGCTCTATCTTCATCACACGAAGTATTTAATTATGCACAACCCCGATGACAAGCCAAGCAATTGTTTCATACTTTAATAATCTCAAACTTTTTCAACTTTCACGCAATACATGAGCGTGAGCCATGGACATAGCACTATAGGTGGAATAGAATATGATGGTGGGGGTTATGTGGAGAAGACAAAAAGGGAGAAAGTCTCACATCGACTAGGCGTATCAACGGGCTATGGAGATGTCCATCAATAGATATCAATGCGAGTGAGTAGGGATTGCCATGCAACGGATGCACTAGAGCTATAAGTGTATGAAAGCTCAAACTGAAAACTAAGTGGGTGTGCATCCAACTTGCTTGCTCATGAAGACCTCGGGCATTTGAGGAAGCCCATCATCCGAATATACAAGCCAAGTTCTATAATGAAAATTCCCACTAGTATATGAAAGTGATAACTCAAGAGACTCTCTATATGAAGAACATGGTGCTACTCTGAAGCACAAGTGTGGTAAAAGGATAGTAACATTGCCCCTTCTCTCTTTTTCTCTCATTTTTTCTTTTTTTTTCTTTTTTTAATTATATATTTTTTTCTTTTTGGTGGGTTTCCTTGGCCTCTTTTTTTATTTGGGCTTCTTTGGCCTCTTTTATTTTTCATAAAGTCCGGAGTCTCATCCCGACTTGTGGGGAATCATAGTCTCCATCATCCTTTCCTCACTGGGGCAATGCTCTAATAATGATGATCATCACACTTTTATTTACTTACAACTCAATATGTAGAACAAATATATGACTCTATATGAATGCCTCCGGTGGTGTACCGAGATGTGCAATGATCTAGCATAGCAATGACATCAAAAAACGGACAAGCCATGAAAACATCATGCTAGCTATCTTACGATCATGCAAAGCAATATGACAATGAAAAGCTCAAGTCATGTATATGATGATGATGGAAGTTGCATGGCCATATATCTCGGAATGGCTATGGAAATGCCATGATAGGTAGGTATGGTGGCTGTTTTGAGGAAGATATAATGAGGCTTATGTGTGATAGAGTGTATCGTATCACGGGGTTTGGATGCACCGGCGAAGTTTGCACCAACTCTCAAGGTGAGAAAGGGCAATGCACGGTATCGAAGAGGCTAGCAATGATGGAAGGGTGAGAGTGCGTATAATCCATGGACTCAACATTAGTCATAAAGAACTCACATACTTATTGCAAAAATCTACAAGCCACTGAAAACAAAGTACTATGCGCATGCTCCTAGGTGGATAGATTGGTAGGAAAAGACCATCACTCGTCCCCGACCGCCACTCATAAGGAAGACAATAAATAAATAAAATTGTCCTCCAACTTCATCACAAAGCGATTCACCATACGTGCATGCTACGGGAATCACAAGCCTCAACACAAGTGTCTCTACAATCCACAACCACCCACTAGCATGGCTCTAATATCACCACCTTTATATCGCAAAACTATTGCAAGGAATCAAACATATCATATTCAGTGATCTACAAGTTTATGTAGGATTTTATGACTAACCATGTGAATGACCAATTCCTGTCATCTCTCTAAATTGATATAAGTGAAGCAAGAGAGTATAGTTCTTTCTACAAAAGATGTGCCCACGCTCTAACAATTATAAGTGAAGCAAAAGAGCATTCTACAAATGGCGGTTTTCTATATGAAGAGAAATAGGCAATCCAAACTTCAAATGATATAAGTGAAGCACGTGAAGCATTCTATAAAGCCATACTCAAAAGATTTAAGTGAAGTACAATAAGAATTCTATAAATCAACCAAGGACTATCTCATACCAGCATGGTGCATAAAATAAAAATGAAAACTAAATGCAAAGGACGCTCCAAGACTTGCACATAATGCATGAACGAAATGAATCCGAAAACATACCGATACTTGTTGAAGAAAGAGGGGATGCCTTCCAGGGCATCCCCAAGCTTAGACGCTTGAGTATCCTTGAATATTTACTTGGGGTGCCTCGGGCATCCCCAAGCTTGAGCTCTTGCCTCTCTTCCTTTTCCTCATATCGAGACATCCTCGATTAGACACTACATCCACACAAAACTTCAACAGAAAACTCGATAAGATCCGTTAGTATAATAAAGCAAATCACCACTCTGAGTACTGTTGCAAACCAATTCATATTTTGTTTTTGCATTGTGTCTACTGTAATATAGCTTTTCCATGGCTTAATCCACTAATATAAATTGATAGATTCATCAAAACAAGCAAACTATGCATCATAAACAGAATCTGTCAAAAACAGAACAGTCTGTCGCAATCTGAACATCCACCATACTTCTGGTACCCCAAAACTTCTACCAAAATTAGGAAAAATAAAAAAGTTGTATATCAAGACAGTGCAAAAGGAATCAGAACCAATTGACGTTCCAGATAAAAAAAGTAAAATCATGCACTACAGCCAAAGTTTCTGTCTTGCACCGTACAAACCAACAAGCATTGTAAACATCCTAAAGGCAAACCTTGGCACATTATTTTTATAATACAATGGAATTGTACAAGGGGATAATTAATTTTTTTGAAAAGTTTCTGTAATCAAGATTCACAAAGTTTCCGTGAGCATGAACAAAGTTCAAGGAGCTCTCCCACTTCAACAATGCTTGTCTCTCTCACTTTCACTTTCCTTTTTGAAAAGTTTTAGGTTCCCCTCTTTTTTTAAAAAAAAACTAAGTGAAAGCACTCAACAGAAATAAATGACTCTCTAAAACTTCCGGGTTGTCTCCCTGGCAGCGCTTTCTTTAAAGCCATTAAGCTAGGCATATAGTGCTCAAGTAATGAATCCACCCGGATCCTAAGGTATATCAAAGCCAATTTTAATTAACAATGATTTGTAATTTAGTAGTGAGCACAAAGTAACATATATCATGCAACAACAAAGTCTAACTCTCTTCCTATGCATCGGCATGTCATAAAAGAACAATTCATGCACACCAAGTAAAGGCCAATGCATAGTATAAGCAGTTTCTTGCAATTCCATAGTGTTGGAAACATAGGGAGGTGGAGACATAGTTACTCTCTCATAATAATTGCAAGTAGGAGCAGGAAGCACATGCACATTATATTCATCAAAATCATCATGTGCAACGGTAAAAGGCAACCCATCAATATAATCCTTACTAAGCGCAAACTTCTCCAATATAGTGTAGTCGGGAGAATTCAAAAAGATAATAGGACTATCATGCGTGGGTGCAATAGCAACAATTTCATGTTAACACTAGAGCATGATGGCACGCGTTGCTGCGCCCGTCTATTATGATAGAAATTTTTAGTAACTTTTTGCACTTAATGATGGAATTTCCAGAAATACATTTAACACCCCAAGGCATAATCGGAAAGTAGTGTTACTCTTACTCCCTCCGTCCCAAAATAAGTGACTCAAAACTTACTCAAGTTTGTACTAACATTAGTACAAAGTTGAGTCATTTTTGAGTCACTTATTTTAGGACGGAGGGAGTACTTCTCATCACTTCTATAGTTCATGAGAAAACTGAAACATAGGTGGAGAGGAAGAAATGATTCTAACGCTTCTGCTCA
This sequence comes from Triticum aestivum, assembly GCF_018294505.1. Taxonomy (NCBI): domain Eukaryota; kingdom Viridiplantae; phylum Streptophyta; class Magnoliopsida; order Poales; family Poaceae; genus Triticum; species Triticum aestivum. The sequence continues at coordinate 662,600,903 of NC_057801.1, forward strand.
TTTGTGTTCTTGAATTTCGATAACATTTGCATTTGGGCATACACATGCAACGCATTAAAACATGGACTAATCGAAGTCCATATAACACCAAAATCTGGATGGTGAAAAGAATCATTTGTCAAAAAACATGTCAGACTTATTCATAGAATAGAGATGAAAATTACAGTCTTTTCTTAGAAAATGTTGGAACGCAAATATCATTTCTCACTAACCATTCCTTCCTTTTGTTTGAATGTGTCTTTGTTGCGTCAACATAGATGACTGAATGTAGGCTTACTCATTGAGGAGGTCCTCTGGTTGAAGAATTTCATATGATCTACAATAAGAAATGTTTTATTGAGGTAAAAATCACCTCCAAAGCGCTCAATCAAGTGATTGTTAGGTTGTTAAGTAGTATCACAAGTAAAAAAAAATCAGTCGATCAAAATAAAGCAACAACATAATGTAAGCAATAATATTATGGTGTATATTGATGTAGCATACAATAGCATCGCTATTCAGATAGCATATATTTTATTATCCTTAAGACAACATCACCTACCATACATACCTAATCAAAATTTAGAAATCTAATCTGGCCATGGAACAGCCTTACTGAATTTTTTTCAAGTTGGGAAATAAAATATAGATCCACTCTCATGACATGCTTATACGTGACCATGATAAAGTATGGTACCTTTCCGCATTTAGCCACTTGCCTTGAGACATGCCAAAAAATTACAATAAGTCATCACCACATTACATATGTGGTTTTGAAAAAAAGAACCAAGAGAAACTGCCATAGTTTTTGTAAGTGAGCGATAAATAAAGTGATCATGAGTAGGATCATATGGCACCTTCAATCATGTAAATGTCAGATCTTGATGTTTTGGCTTGCAGCTGCTCTGCCTACTCTTATTCCTGTTTCAACAAGCCTTGTTGCGAAGTGTTCTTACTTTCCTGCAAACATGAAGAAACTTTTGAGGTGAAGCCAACAAGTGTAGGATGTGGAAAACTGAATAAATTGATGGCAGAAAGGGCAAAAATGTTGTGTAAGGTCCTTTTGGCCAGCCGGCTCCGATTGATAAATATCATGAACTTATGGACATAGGGCAAAAATGTTGTGTAAGGTCCTGGGATACCTGCTATGATAAAAATCATTGATCACCCGAGTCTGTACAGACCCTCGCTAGTCAAACAAATGGCATTATCCTCTCCACAAAGCAACAACCATGATATTTCAGTTGTAAGTGAACAATACCTGACCATAGAGAAAGGCAAAAAAAACTGATCAAACAAAAAAACTGGTGTATATAAACATATAGAGTTTCAAATAACATAATCAATGCAACCATGAAGCCTCAAATGATAGAAATGTATAACACATTCCTTGGCTACGTCTAAAAAACCTAGCTAAGCATAGCTTCCGTTCACATAATAAGAAATATAAAAAGAATGTTGTTTGATCAGAGTTCAGAGTCCACCTTGACATCCTTTACTACATCACAAAAGTTCTCCCTTGCATGAGTATATAGCATGATAAACAAATTCAAATACAAAGAGTGCTGATGTGACACAGAAGCTCTTTTTTACCGGGATCTCAGAAGCTTGACACTTCTTTCGTAGAATCATTGTGAACCCTAAGAAGTTGCAGGAAACAATAACCAAATATGTTTTGGCACAACTGGGACAGATGCAAATTAATGAATTTCGCTTGTACATTACCTAAGATTACCATGTTTTATTCAGTCATAGAATTTACCATGCTTCTGTAGGAAGCCATGGAAATATGCTCATTCCAAAAACACATGAGACATGACGTGTGAGGTGTTACCTAGATGGGAAACTACAAGAACAAAAGTATATAAATAGCACGGGAAGGAAGAAAAATCAGGATCATTTGCATTAATGTATCATAACTCATAAGGACAAATCCTCGGCAATAGCATCTGTTGTTCCTCGCCAGCATAAATGAAATTTAGAGTTAGCTTGCATATTGTCATTCACATTTTTTAATAGAAAGGGTTGTAGGGTAATGAATGGTCAGGCATCAGACAACATGTCTGAGTTCATATTTTATTTGGCCAAAAAGAAAAGGATTGCAGATAGACAAACATCTCACCACAAAATGCATAACAGATTAGCAGTGCAAATATCTTAGATATTCTCACGTCATAGCTTGCGATGATTCATGTGTTTGCTACACTTGGAGAGTAGCATATAAAAATGGTGTCCCTCTTCCAGAATCTGTGTTAACTGACAGGATCAGAATGATATAAGAGAATATAACACTTGAAGAGTGAGATTTACCTGGTGACACAGCCTATAATCTCACCATTCACGCTTCCATTCCTTTGAAGGTTGCCTAGGGTTAAAAGGGGGAGTTGGACGCGCTGAAGAAAAATAGAGAAGAGGATCCAAACTGATTAGATTGGAGAAACAAATCGTGGTGGTGAATCGAATTAACAAGCCTACAAAACCATTGAGTCGTGTGGAACTGGAAGATCGAGTCCAGCGGCTCCCACCCCATCCCTGAGACGCAAAGAGATGTTCCTCGCATCGTTGATCGAGCACGGCACTGCCTTCTTCACCTCTTTCCCATCGCCCCACTCTCTTCCCTCGGCTCAGTCCTGAGTCTCGACCCTCATCTTCCAGATCCAACCAAAGAGACGCTGGATGGTCAACGGGAGGTTGTGACGCCGCAGCCTGCCGTGGAGAGACGATAGGTCAGGAGCCGCCACACTAGGGTTTTCTCATGAAAGGATGGAGGAGCGACACCTTGTTTTTTTTGGGAACGGATCACCTTTGTTTTGGGGGAAAAAGGAGGAGCAACCCACTATAACACAGGAGATTGGTACAATAGAAAGCCCATCGGGCCCAATTTACACCAGATGGCCGAAATTGTCATCAGAGTAGCGGCCCCGCACCATTTGCACTCGTTCCTAGTGATCGGTTCGAACGGAGGTGGGATTGAGCGCTAATCTGACGGCCGAAAATGCCTGAACATGATGATCCAACGGCTATGAGTGCTAATGGTCTGAGAGGGCAGGAAAAGTGCACAGTTATAATGTTTCTAAATAAGGAACTATAGCAAGTTCATCTCCATAAGCATAATTCATATTGGCATCTTGGCCACAAGCATAGCAAGCATCATCAAAAAGGGATATTTCAAACAAATTCAAGGGATCATAGCAATCATCATAGCAATCATCCTTCGGTAAGAACGAAGGGGAATTAAATAATGTATGAGTTGGAGGGTTACTCTCATTAGAAGGTGGGCACGGGTAGCTAATCTGCTCTTCCTCCTTTTGTTCTTCGCTCTCCTCATCATCTTTTTCATCCAATGAGCTCACTGTTTCATCAATTTCTTCTTCCATAGCTTCCTGCAAAATATTAGTCTCTTTTTGGACAGCGTTGACTTTCTTCATAAAAGCATTAATATAGCAATTGTATTCATAATTTTCATAGCAATATCCAAGTATAGCAAGATTTTCCGGCCTATAACCATCATCATCAAAAGCTTCATACTTTTCAAACAAAGCTTCAATATCATAGGCAGCCTTAAAAGCAACAAATTCTTCTATTTGTTCCACATCATAGTAATCATATATACCATTAGCATAGGAAGCTAAGGTTTCATTATCGTTAAATTTGCATGAAAAGGGGAGGTGTGGAGCCTCCATCCTAGAGCAACAAGTAATATCATATCTCAAGCATAGATTCCAGGCATACCAACGCAACATAATAAATTGATCCCATAATAGTTTTCCTTTTTGTGTCGAGCGATAATTCCTAAAGTTTTCACGTTGATCCAAAGTGTCTCCCATTATAAAGTTGAATGGGGCTTTCTCAGGATTATCAAAGTAGTACATAATATCTCTCACATAATGAGAGTCGGGGGTTTTAGGAGTTACCCCATCTTCATGAGTAGCAAGTACAGCTAATTTTTTTGGTATTTTGCGTTCCATATCCATAACTGAAGATAGAGAACAACTTAGAACAGCAAATAAAAATTACTTAGTGATAAAGCAAACAAGCACACACGAGAATATTCACCCCACGCTATGACTCCCCGGCAACGGCGCCAGAAAAAGGTCTTGATAACCCGCAAGTATACGGGATCGCAACAGTTTTCGATAAGTAAGAGTGTCGAACCCAATGAGGAGCTAAAGGTAGAATAAATATTCCCTCAAGTTCTATCGCCCATCGGTACGACTCTACGCACGCTTGCCGTTCGCTTTACCTACAACAAGTATGAAACTAGAAGAACTTTGTAGGTGTGATAGGATAGGTTTGCAAGATAATAAAGAGCATGTAAACATAAACTAGGGGCTGTTTAGATAAAGATGCAATAAAGTAAATATTAGTAGAGAGCTTTTTGTTACGAGAAAGTTATTTGTCCAAGGCAATCGATAACTAGACCGGTAATCATTGTTGCAATTCTATTTGAGGGAGAGGCATAAGCTAACATACTTTCTCTACTTGGATCATATGCACTTATGATTGGAACTCTAGCAAGCGTCCGCAACTACTAAAGATTCATTAAGGTAGAACCCAACCATAGCATTAAAGTATCAAGTCCCCTTTTACCCCATACGCAAACAACCTACTTACTCGGGTTTGTGTTTCAGTCACTCACGCAACCCACCATAAGCAAATCATAAACATATTGCAAACCCTACAGCGGGAATCCCTCACGCTTGCGCGACATGGAGGGCACAATAGGAAAGCACCAATAATAAAACATGCAACTCAAACCAATCACGATCATCAATTAACCCATAGGACAAAACGGATCTACTCAAACATCATAAGATAGCCATACATCATTGGGGAATAATACATAGCGTTGAGCACCATGTTTAAGTAGAGATTACAGCGGGTAAGAGAGAGGTTACACCGCTGCATAGAGGGAGGAAGAGTTGGTGATGAAGGCGGTGAAGTTGTTGGTGAAGATCGTGGTGATGATGATGGCCCCCGGCAGCGCTCCGGCGCCACCGGGAGCAAGGGGGAGAGGGGCCCCCTTCATCTTCTCCTTCCTTGACCTCCTCCCTAGATGGGAGAAGGGTTTCCCCTCTGGTCCTTGGCTCCCATGGCTTGGGAGGGGCGAGAGACCCTCCGAGATTGGATCTATCTCTCTGTTTCTCTCTGTTTCTGCGTTCCCTGATTCTACCCCTTCACCGTTTCCTTTATATCTGGAGATCCGTAACTCCGATTGGGGTGAATCTTTCGCCCAGATTTTTCTTGTAAAATTAGCTTTCTTGTGGAAAAAGAAGGGCATCAACCGCCTTACGGGTGGCCCACGAGAGCCCAGGGCGCACCCAGGTGTAGGGGGCGCCCCCCTATCTCGTGGCCACCCCGGACACCGTTTCGTGTTGATTCTTCCTCCGGAAATCCCAAATATTCCAAAATAATTCTCCGTCCGTTTTTATCCCGTTTGGGTTCCGTTTGATATTGGTTTTTTGCGAAACATAAAACATGCAACAGACAGGAACTGGCACTGGGCACTGGATCAATATGTTAGTCCCAAAAATAGTATAAAAAGTTGCCAAAAGTATATGAAAGTTGAAGAATATTGGCATGAAACAATCAAAAATTATAGATACGACGGAGACGTATCACTATTCCAAATAACTGTTCTACTATATGAATCCGGTCTACTACTCAGAGTCATCCAGATTAGTGTCAAAGTTTGCATCGGCATAACCCTTTACGACGAACTCTTTTACCACTTCCATAATCGACAAAATTCCTTAGTCCACTAGTTACTAAGGATAACCTTGACCGATGTCCTGTGATCCATTCCTGGATCACACTTGTACCCTTGACTGACTCATGGCAAGGCACACTTTAGGTGCGGTACACAATATAGCATACTGTGGAGCCTACGTCTAAAGCATAGTGGACGACCTTCGTCCTTTCTCTCTCTTCTGCCCTGGTCAGGTCTTGACTCTTACTCAATACTCACACCTTATAACACAACCAAGAACTCCTTTGCCGATCTATTTTGAACTCCTTCAAAATCTTATCACGGTGCGTACTCATTTGAAAGTACTATCAAGCGGTTTTGATCTATCCTTATAGATCTTGTGCTCAATGTTCAAGTAGCTTAATCCAGGTTTTCCATTGAAAAACACTTTTCAAATAACCCTATATGCTTTCCAGAAATTCTACATCGTTTCCGATCAACAATATATCAACAACATATACTCATCAGAAATGCTATACTGCTCCCACTCACTTCTTTGGAAATACAAGTTTCTCATAAACTTTGTATAAACCCAAAACCTTTGATCATCACATCAAAGCGTATATTCCAACTCCGAGATTCTTACTCCAGTCCTTAGAAGGATTGCTGGAGCTTTGCATACTTGTTAGCATCTTTTAGGATTGACAAAACCTTCTGGTTGTATCACATACAACATTTCCTCAAGAAAATCATTGAGGAAACAATGTTTTGACATCCTATCTGCAAGATTTCATAAACAATGCAGGAACTGCTAATATAATTTCAACAGACTCTTAGCATCGCTATGAGTGAGAAAGTCTCATCGTAGTCAACTCCTTGAACTTGTCGGAAAACATCTTAGCAACAAGTCGAGCTTTCTTAATGGTGATACTTACCATCATTGCCCGCCTTCCCTTTTAAAATCCATCTGTACCCAACAGCCTTACGACCATCAAGTAGTTCTTCCAAAGTCTATACTTTGTTTTCATACATGGATCCTCTCGGATTTTATGGCCTTGAGCCATTCGTCGGAATCCGGGCCCACCATCGCTTCTCCATAGCTCGTAGGTTCATTGTTGTCTAGCAACATGACTTCCAAGACAGGATTACCATACCACTATGAAGTAGTACGCATCCTTGTCGACCTACGAGGTTTGGCAGTGACTTGATCTGAAGTTTCATGATCCCTATCATCAGCTTCCATTTCAATTGGTGTAGGCGCCACAGGAACAACTTCCTGTGCCTTGCTGCACACTAGTTGAAGTGACGGTTCAATAACCTCATCAAGTCTCCACCATCCTCCCACTCAATTCTTTCAAGAGAAACTTTTCCTCGAGAAAGGACCCGATTCTAGAAACAATCCCTTTTGCTTCCGTATCTGAGATAGGAGGTATACCCAACTGTTTTTGGATGTCCTATGAAGATGCATTTATCCGCTTTGGGTTCGAGCTTATCAGCTTGAAACTTTGTCACATAAGCGTCACAGCCCCAAACTTTCAAGAAACGACGGCTTAGGTTTCTCTAAACCATAGTTCATACGGTGTCATCTCAACAAAATTACGTGGTGCCCTATTTAAAGTGAATGCGGTTGTCTCTAATGCCCAACCCATAAACGATAGAGGTAATTCGATAAGAGACATCATGGTATGCACCATATCCAATAGGGTGCAGCTATGATGTTCGGACACACCATCACACTATGGTGTTCCAGGCGGTATTAGTTGTGAAACAATTTCCACAATGTCTTAATTCTGTACCAAACTTGTAACTCGGATATTCATCTCTATGATCATATCATAGACATTTTATCCTCTTGTCGCCAACTATTACTTCTACTACTATGGCTAACGGTTTAGCAATAAAGTAAAGTAATTACATGGCATTATTTAATGACATGCAGGTCATACAATAAATTAAGACAACTCCTATGGCTCCTGCCGGTTGTCATACTCATCGACATGCAAGTCGTGATTCCTATTACAAGAACATGATCAATCTCATACATCACATGTCATTCATCACATTCTTTCTGGCCATATTACATTACATAGCATACCCTGCAAAAACAAGTTAGACGTCCTCTAATTGTTGTTGCATGTTTTACGTGGCTGCTATGGGTTTCTAGCAAGAACATTTCTTACCTACGCGAAGCCACAACGGTGATATGCCAATTGCTATTTACCCTTCATAAGGACCCTTTTCATCGAATCCGATCCGACTAAAGTGGGAGAGACTGGCACTCGCTAGCCACCTTTATGCAACAAGTGCATGCCAGTCGGTGGATCCTGTCTCACGTAAGCGTACGTGTAAGGTCGGTCCGGGCCGCTTCATCCCACGATGCCGCTGAATCAAGATAATACTACTAACAGCAAGTAAATTGGCAAAATCGACGCCCACAACAACTGGTGTTCTACTCGTGCATAGAAACTACGCATAGACCTAGCTGATGATGCCACTGTTGGGGAACATAGCAGAAATTCAAAATTATCTATGCATCACCAAGATCAATCTATGGAGATTCTAGCAACAAGAGAGAGAGGGAGTGCATCTTCATACCCTTGAAGATCGCTAAGCGGAAGCGTTACAAGAACGCAGTTGATGGAGTCGTACTCGCGGCGATTCAAATCACGGAAGATCCGATCTAGCACCGAACGGACGGCGCCTCCGCGTTCAACACACGTACAACCCGGGGACGTCTCCTCCTTCTTGATCCAGCAAGGGGAGAGGAGAAGTTGAGGGAGAACTCCGACAGCACGACGACGTGGTGGTGGTGGAGCTCGTGGTATTCCTGCAGGGCTTCGCCAAGCACTACGGAGTAGGAGGAAGAGTTGGAGGAGGGAGAGGCTGCGCCAAAAGCAAGGGTGCTGCAGCCCTCCTGTAAGGGCATATTTATCCCCAAGATGTTTTGGTGATTGATGACAATGCTTGTGCGGACTAATCGTGTGCGTTTAGTTCTTTCAGAGATTCATCCATTGGCACAAGACGATTTCGTCCCCTCGGTGTTGTATTCAAGACGCTGTAGCTCCCTCGTTTCGTTGTTGGTGGACTAGTTTCGTAGGAGTCACCGTACTATCAAGAGGGGATCCACTTTGGTAAGACTTGGGTGGAATCACACGTACACATCCTTATCACCCGTCGTCTTTCCTTCCGCATCTCTGGAGCTGCCGTTTTCCCCTTGCTATCCTTTGCTCTGCCCCAGCGGTAGTACCGCGACCACAGCGGCAGTACCGCTGAAGCTCCCCAGCGGTAGTACCGCTCCCAGAGCGGTAGTACCGCTCCCAGAGCGGTAGTACCGCTCTGCGAACGGTAGTACCACTTGGGATTTTCGGCCGTAGTACCGCTGTGCGTCTGGGCTACTTCCGCCTCGATTCTCGAATGAAGTTTTTCGTGTCGGGTTTTGCGGCACTAAGGGAGGTAGCAGGAGCGGTAGTACCGCTCTTCCCTAGCGGTAGTACCGCCCTGGGGTCAGGGCCCCGGGCAGCGCGGCAGTATCGCTGGGTCGAGCGGTAGTACCACCCGGAGCGGTAGTACCGCTCTTCCCTAGCGGTAGTACCGCCCTGGGGTCAGGGCCCCGGGCAGCGCGGCAGTACCGCTGGGTCATGTCGTAGTACTGCCCGGAGCGGTAGTACCGCCCTTCCCCAGCGTTAGTACCGCTCTGTGCGGGGCTGGTGAGTGGGATAACGGTTGGTTTGTTCCCCCGACTATATAAAGGGGTCTTCTTCCCCAAAGTTGACCTACCTCTTTCCCCCAAAGCTCCATTTTTGCTCCAAGCTCCATTTTCGCCCGATCTCTCTCCCTAGCCAATCAAACTTGTTGATTTGCTCGGGATTGGTTGAGAAGGCCCAGATCTACACTTCCACCAAGAGAAATTTGATTCCCCCCACTTATCCCTAGCGGATCTTGTTACTCTTGGGTGTTGAGCACCCTAGACGGTTGAGGTCACCTCGAAGCCATACTCCATTGTGGTGAAGCTTCGTGGTGTTGTTGGGAGCCTCCAAGTGTTGTGGAGATAGCCCCGATCTTGTTTGTAAAGGTCTGGTTGCCGCCTTCAAGGGCTCCAATAGTGGAATCATGGCATCTCGCATTGTGTGAGGGTGTGAGGAGATTACGGTAGCCCTAGTGGCTTCTTGGGGAGCATTGTGCCTCCACACCGCTCTAACGGAGACGTACTTCCCCTTAAAAGGAAGGAACTTCGGTAACACATCCTCGTCTCCACCGGCTCCACTCTTGGTTATCTTGTCCCTTTACTTTTGCAAGCTTACTTGAGTTATATCCATTGCTTGCTTGTGTGCTTATTGTCTTTGCATCATATAGGTTGTCCACGTAGTTGCACATCTAGACAACCTATTTCATTGCAAGTTTTAATTTGTTAAAGAAAAGTCTAAAAAATGTTAGTTGCCTATTCACCCCCCCTCTAGTCAACCATATCGATCCTTTCAATTGGTATCAGAGCCTCGTCTCTTTATTAAGGACTTTGCTGTCCGAAGAGTATGGTTGACACCCACGACGGTGCGAAGGAGCACTCCGGTGTGAATCCCATCTCGTCCACGGCCGAAGGGGGAGCCTCGGTCTCTCATGAGGAATTCAATGTGGCTTTAGACACATTGAAAACCTCCATGACGGCCGAGGTTAAAAGCATGTTTTCTGATTTCTTATACAGACTTAAACTATCTACCTCGCCGATGAAAGTGGGTGATCCCACTAACAAGGTGATAGATGCTACCTCCGACAAGGGGGAAGCTAACAGTGAAAAGAGTCCGTCTACTAGTGGTAGAAATGGCACCGGCATTTTGCCAATGTGGAACCCCCAGTGTATAGAGGACCGATCCCCTCTACTCATTTGAATCATGCCGGTCCTCCTCCTAAATATGTGAAAAATGAAGATTTTGATGCTTGGCTTTATCGCTTCAAGCGTCACTTAAAACATGTGAACACTAACCTTTGGAGAATTATTGAAGAAGGTTTCTATCCTCATGATCCAAGCAACTTCACCCCTCGAGAAGAAGTGGACAATCAATTCAATGAAAGTGCTCTCTTCATCATCCAAGATGCAATCCTTCCCGAAGATCTCCCTCATCTTCGACCTCATGCCATGGCTAAAGAAGCATGGAAATGTGTCGAGCGTCTCTATCGAGGAAGTGCTAGCATTCAACGCTCCAACTATGAAGTGGTGCAAGATGAAGCCGATGAGTTTGCAATGAAAGAGGATGAAGAACCTCGTGAGCTCTTTCGAAGAGTGACCAAACTCGCGGTCGCACTCCGAGATCATGGGAGCAAGGACACGGATGACAACTAGATCAAGCACAAGTTCCTCAAGGCCATGATGCCCTACAACAAGGACATGTCCTCCGTCATTCGCCAAAGACCGGACTTCCACTCCATGACCTCTGGTGAAGTGTTGGATGAGTTTGTTGCAATGAGCATCTTGGACAAGACCGCCGACAATGCGGTGCTCCGTTCCCAAAGGGAAAAGAAGCCCAATCTTGCCTTGAAGGCCAAGGTTAGTGTGGAAGAAGAAGAAGAAGAGGAAGATGAGGAGAGCAACCCCGAGGACACGAAGTATGATTATCATGAGCACATGGCTCTTGCCTCAAGACAGTTTTGGAGTAAGAAGAATACAAGACCCAACTTCGACAAGAACAACTCAAGTGGCCTCAAGGGGAAGCAACGAGTTAGAACCTGTTTCAACTGTGGCAATGTTAGCCATTTCGTTGCGGATTGTCCCTACGATAAGCAGGAAGACAATGGTGGCAAGTTCATCCGAAAAGACAAAGCCAAGTCCTTCCCCAACAAGAACAACTTCACCAAGAAGACTCCGTCTCGCGGGTTGGTGGTTCAAGAAGAATACCATGAGGATGACGATGATGATGAAGATGGTGAAACAATGGCCATGTCATCCGTTGCCATTGTCACAACTCCTCGGGTGTCTCTCTTCGATGCACCCAACGAGAACATCACCGCCAAGTGCCTCATGGCTAAGGCCACCAACAAGGTAACCTCCAACATCAAAACCACCATTATTCCTAACCCTCCATAAATGGATGAATTTGATAATGGTAAGGGGTCTAATGAGGAGATCAATGAATTTGAGTCCTTCATGAGTAAGCTCAAGGGTAAATCCAAGAAGCACTTTGTTACTCTCTTGGAACAACTTGGTGAAGCCAATGACATGATCGAGGCTCACGAAGAAACCATCTCTAAGATGGAAAGTCATAGTCGTGACTATGCCGATGAGATATCGGATCTCTCTAATGCTCTTGAGGAAGAGCGTGAGCATCGTTTGGCTCTTGAGGAGTCACACAACGATGGTCATGCTAAACTAAAGAAAGATCTTGATCATGATCTTGTTGTGTCTCGTGTTCTAGCTTCCGAGAAGGCTAAACTTGGGGTTGATCATGTTAGACTCACGAAGGAGTTTGATGTACTTGACAAGGCCCACAAGGTCTTGAAAGGTGCTCATGCTACCCTCAAGGAGTCTCATGCTCAACTCCAAGTTAAGCTAACCAAGGAAAAGGCCACATTTCCTCACATGGTCTTAATTGATAATGCAAATGCTACTAACCCTTGTTGTGAGCATGTGCATCTTGTGGAGGAGAATGCCAAGTTGAAGGAACAACTCGAGAAAGGTCTTGTGTCATGCATACACGACGAGAAGAACCTAAATGACCTTTTGAGCAACCAAAAGGAAGTTGTGGGCAAGGAGGGAGTTGGGTTCTCACCCAAGTCCAAGAACAAGAAGAAGAACAAGGAGAAGAAGAGCAAGACCGATCGACCTCCTTCGCTCACGCAAACCTTTGTGAAGGAGGGAGAAGGTGCTCCTAAGGAGAAGAAGAACAATGGGAAGAGTGGTGATGCCAAAGAGCGCAAAGCCATCTCTCCCAACAAAGCCGGCGACTTTAACCCATCTTATGTGTTGTGCCGTGCTAGTGATGGGCATGTTTATGCTAAATTTGTTGGTTCTCCTTATGAATACATTGAATGGTCTATTTGGGTTCCTAAGACCCTTGTTACTAACATCAAAGGACCCATTACTCAATGGGTACCTAAAACCAAGCATTGATCTCTTGTAGGTGTTTGCTTCCGGTGGGGGATCATGGTTGCTCGATAGTGGAGCAACAAATCATATGACCGGGAGCAAGGACTTGGTGGTGGACATGCACAAGATCCCATCTATTCCCACCAATGTCGAATGGGGTGATGCCTCACATTCTAAGGTATTGGGTCTTGGCAAGGTTGTCATTTCTCATGATCTAACGATCGAGAAAGTCATGCTTGTTGAGTCCCTTGCGTTCAATTTACTTTCCGTTCGTCAACTCGCACTCATGGGCTTTGCCACCTTCTTTGATATTGATACTATGGCCCTCTTGTGGAGCAAGACTCTTAAAGTAGCCTTTGTTGGGCATGTCGAGAACGGTCTCTATGTGATTAACTTTTCGGAGCAACCCACTAAGACCGCGACATGCCTAATGGCTAAAGTTGATGTGGGATGGCTTTGGCATCGCCGTTTAGCCCACGTCAATATGAGATCTTTGCAAAGTCTTCTCAAGGGGGACCATGTTCATGGACTAAAAAATGTTAGTTTTTCCAAAGATCGTGTTTGCAGTGCTTGCATCGAAGGAAAGCTTCATGAGACGGCTCACCCTCCCACGACAATCATCTACTCGAAGAGACCCTTGGAGCTCCTGCACATGGACCTCTTCGGGCCTCCATCCTTTGACAGTCTTGGGGGTAGAAAGTATTGCTTGGTGATTGTGGATGATTATTCAAGATACACTTGGGTTTACTTCTTCAAGAGGAAGAGTGAGACTCAACAAACCGTCATCGACTTTGCAAATGAAGCTCAACGTCAACATAATGCAAAGATTCTGACAATAAGAAGTGACAACGGCACCGAGTTCAAGAACTACACCTTGGATGAGTTTCTTAGTGATGAAGGGATCAAGCATCAATATTCTACACCATATACCCCTCAACAAAATGGTGTTGCGGAGAGGAAGAACCGGACGTTGATGGATGCGGCAAGGACCATGATGGCGGAGTTCAAGTCTCCATACAACTTTTGGGCCGAAGCCATCAACACATCTTGTCATGCATCCAATCGGCTCTATCTCCGCAAAGGCTTGAACAAGACTCCGTATGAGATACTCACCGGGAAGAAGCCCAATCTCAAGTACTTCCGGGTGTTCGGGTGTAAGTGTTTCATTCTCAAGAAAGGTGTTCGTTTGTCTAAATTCGAGGCTAGAGCTCATGGGGGCATATTTGTTGGTTATTCTACAAACTCTCATGCTTACCGTGTTCTCAACAAGTCCAACGGACTCATTGAGGAGACGTGTAACGTAGAGTTTGATGAAAATAACGGCTCCCAAGTGGAGCAAAGTGGTACTTGTGATGTAGGTGATGAAATTCCTCCCCAAGCCATAAGAAGAATGGGTATTGGTCATATCCTACCCACTGAGGAACCCCTTGTGGCCGAAGGAGAAGGACAATGCTCCACCTCGGTGGAGCCTTCACCTACTCAAGACCCACACGCTTCCGAAGAACAAAGTGAAGGCCCTCAACCTAGGGAACAAGACCAAGGGCAAGATCAATCACAAGATGGTGGTGAATCTCCACATGATGCCCAAGGTCAAGTTCTTCCCCTCGAGCAAGTTCAAGATCATGAGCAAGCTCAAGATCAAGAACAAGCTCATGACGACGCTCAAGATGATCAAGTGAACCCTCCTCCTTCGACATCCGAGGAGGAATTGGAGCGTCGTGCCGCGAAGATTGCTTCCAAACTCACCACCAAAGGTCATCTCATGGAGAATGTGGTCGGAAGCCTAAGAAAGGGGTAAGCACTCGTAGACAATTAGCAAACTATTGTGAACATCACGCGTTTGTCTCTTGTGTTGAACCCCATAAGGTCTATGAGGCGCTCGAAGATTGGTGCCAAGGCCTTCCGGTAACCATAACATCATTGAAACCAAGTGGATCTTCAAGAACAAGCAAGATGCTCATGGGAACATCACTCGCAACAAGGCAAGATTGGTAGCACAAGGCTACTCCCAAGTCGAGGGTATCGACTACGGTGAAACCTTTGCTCCCTTTGCTCGCCTTGAATCCATTCGTTTGTTGATTGCTTGTGCTTCCCATCACAACTTTAAGTTGCAACAAATGGATGTTAAAAGTGCTTTTGTTAATTGTCCTATTAATGAGTTGGTCTATGTCAAGCAACCCCCCGGGTTCGAGGATCCCTTCTTCCTGGATCATGTGTATCAACTCGATAAGGCGCTCTATGGCCTTAAACAAGCCCCACGTGCGTGGTATGACCACCTTACCGAGTTGTTACAAGATCGTGGATTTGAAGTGGGGCTAATCGATCCCACTCTTTTTACTAATAAGGTCAAAGGGGAGTTGTTTGTATGCCAACTATATGTTGATGACATTATCTTTGGTTCCCCTAACAAAGACTTCAATGAAGAATTTGCCGCTCTCATGACCTCTAAGTTCAAGATGTCTTCGATGGGAGAGTTGAAGTTCTTCCTTGGTTTTGATATCAAACAAAGAAGAGAAGGTACCTTCATCAACAAAGCCAAATACACTCAAGACATGCTCAAGAGATTCAAGTTAAGTGATGTCAAGCCGGCCTCTACTCCAATGCCCACCAAGTGCCAACTTGACATTGATCCCAATGGTAAAGCGGTGGATCAAAAGGTATATCGTTCCATGATTGGCTCCTTGCTTTACCTTTGTGCATCTAGACCGGATATCATGTTGAGTGTGGGGATGTGTGCACGGTTTCAAGCTGCACCGAAGGAAAGTCACTATGTGGCGGTCAAGCGAATCTTTCGATATTTGGCTCATACCCCATGTTGGGGAACGTAGCAGAAATTCAAAATTTTCCTACGTGTCACCAAGATCTATCTATGGAGAGACCAGCAACGAGTAGAAAGAGAGTGCATCTACATACCCTTGTAGATCGCTAAGCGGAAGCGTTCAAGTGAACGGGGTTGATGGAGTCGTACTCGTCGTGATTCAAATCACCGATGACCAAGTACCGAACGGACGGCACCTCCGCGTTCAACACACGTACAGCCCGGTGACGTCTCCCACGCCTTGATCCAGCAAGGAAAGAGGGAGAGGTTGAGGAAGACTCCATCCATCAGCAGCACAACGGCGTGGTGGTGGTGGAGGAGCGTGGCAATCCCGCAGGGCTTCGCCAAGCACCATGGGAGAGGAGAAGAACTTGGGAGAGAGGGAGGGGCTGCACCAAAGGCATAAGGTGTGTTTGGGAGGCCCTCCTACCCCACTATATATAGGGATCCCAAGGGGGGGGTGCACCAGCCCCTAGGAGATCCAATCTCCAAGGGGGCGGCGGCCAGGGGAGGAGTCCTCCCCCCCCCCCCCAAGGCACCTAGGAGGTGCCTTCCCCTGCTGGGACTCTTCCTTTAGGGTTTCCCCAGGCGCATGGGCCTCTTGGGGCTGGTGCCCTTGGCCCATGTAGGCCAAGGCGCACCCCCTACAGCCCATGTGGCCCCCCGGGGCAGGTGGCCCCACCCGGTGGGCCCCCGAGACCCTTCCGGTGGTCCCGGTACAATACCGATGACCCCGAAACTTGTCCCGATGGCCGAAACAGGACTTCCTATATATAAATCTTTACCTCCGGACCATTCCGGAACTCCTCGTGATGTCCGGGATCTCATCCGGGACTCCGAACAACATTCGGTAACCACATACAAGCTTCCTTTATAACCCTAGCGTCATCGAACCTTAAGTGTGTAGACCCTACGGGTTCGGGAGACATGCAGACATGATCGAGACGTTCTCCAGTCAATAACCAACAGCGGGATCTGGATACCCATGTTGGCTCCCACATGTTCCACGATGATCACATCGGATGAACCACGATGTCAAGGACTCAATCGATCCCGTATACAATTCCCTTTGTCTAGCGGTATTTTACTTGCCCGAGATTCGATCGTCGGTATACCGATACCTTGTTCAATCTCGTTACCGGCAAGTCACTTTACTCGTTCCGTAACACATCATCCCGTGATCAACTCCTTGGTCACATTGCGCATATGATGATGTCCTACCGAGTGGGCCCAGAGATACCTCTCCGTTTACACGGAGTGACAAATCCCAGTCTCGATCCGCATAAAACAATAGATACTTTCGGAGATACCTGTAGTGCACCTTTATAGTCACCCAGTTACGTTGTGACGTTTGATACACCCAAAGCACTCCTACGGTATCCAGGAGTTACACGATCTCATGGTCAAAGGAAGAGATACTTGACATTGGCAAAGCTCTAGCAAATGAACTACACGATCTTTTGTGCTAGTCTTAGGATTGGGTCTTGTCCATCACATCATTCTCCTAATGATGTGATCCCGTTATCAACGACATCCAATGTCCATAGCCAGGAAACCATGACTATCTGTTGATCACAACGAGCTAGTCAACTAGAGGCTCACTAGGGACATTTTGTGGTCTATGTATTCACACGTGTATTACGATTTCCGGATAATACAGTTATAGCATGAATAAAAGACAATTATCATGAACAAGGAAATATAATAATAATACTTTTATTATTGCCTCTAGGGCATATTTCCAACAGTCTCCCACTTGCACTAGAGTCAATAATCTAGTTCACATCGCCATGTGATTAACACTCACAAGTCACATCGCCATGTGACTAATACCCAAGAGTTTACTAGAGTCAGTAGTCTAGTTCACATCACTATGTGATTAACACTCAATGAGTTTTTATGTTTGATCATGTTGCTTGTGAGAGAGGTTTTAGTCAACGGGTCTGAACCTTTCAGATCCGTGTGTGCTTTACAAATCTCTATGTCATCTCCTAGATGCAGCTACCACGCTCTATTTGGAGATATTCCAAACAACTGTTCTACTTGGAGCTATTCTAAATTATTGCTCCATTATATGTATCCGGTCTCTCTACTCAGAGCTATCCGGATAGGTGTCAAGCTTGCATCGTCGTAACCTTTACGACGAACTCTTTTACCACCTCCATAATCGAGAAAATTCCTTAGTCCACTAGTTACTAAGGATAACTTTGACCGCTGTCCTGTGAGCCATTCTTGGATCACTCTTGTACCCCTTGACTGACTCATGGCGAGGCACACTTCAGGTGCGGTACACAGCATAGCATACTGAAGAGCCTACGTCTTAAGCATAGGGGACGACCTTCGTCCTTTCTCTCTATTCTGCCGTGGTCGAGCTTTAAGTCTTAACTTCGTACCTTACAACTCAGGCAAGAACTCCTTCTTTGACTGGTCCATCTTGAACACCTTCAAGATCATGTCAAGGTATGTGCTCATTTGAAAGTATTATTAACCATTTTGATCTATCCTTATAGATTTTGATGCTCAATGTTCAAGTAGCTTGATCCAGGTTTTCTATTGAAAAACGCTTTCGAAATAACCCTTTATGCTTTCTAGAAATTCTACATCATTTCTGATCATCAATATGTCAACAACATATACTCATCAGAAATTCTATAGTGCTCCCACTCACTTCTTTGGAAATACAAGTTTCTCATAAACTTTGTACAAACCCAAAATCTTTGATCATCATCAAAGCATACATTCCAACTCCGAGATGCTCACTCCAGTCCTTAGAAGGATTGCTGGAGCTTTGCATACTTATTAGCATCTTCCGGGATTGACAAAACCTTCCGGTTGTATCACATACAACCTTTCCTCAAGAAAATCGTCGAGGAAACAATGTTTTGACATCCTATCCGCAAGATTTCATAAATAATGCAGTTTGTGCTAACGTGATTCCGACGGACTTAAGCATCGCTACGGATGAGAAAATCTCATCGTAGTCAACTCCTTGAACATGTGGAAAAAAAACTCTTCTCCACAAGTTGAGCTTCATAGATGGTGACATTACCATCCACGTCCGTCTTCTTCTTAAAGATCCATTTATCTTAATGGCTTGCCGATCATCGGGCAAGTCCACCAAAGTCCATGGATCCGTTCTCGGATTTTATGGCCTCGAGCCATTTATCGGAATCCGGGCCCACCATCGCTTCTCCATAGCTCGTAGGTTCATTGTTGTCCAGCAACATGACTTCCAAGACAGGATTACGTACCACTCTGAAGTAGTACGCATCCTTGTCATCCCACGAGGTTTGGTAGTGACTTGATCCGAAGTTTCATGATCAATATCATAAGCTTCCACTTCAATTGGTGTAGGTGCCACAGGAACAACTTCCTGTGCCCTGCTACACACTGGTTGAAGTGATGGTTCAATAACCTCATCAAGTCTCCACCATCCTCCCACTCAACTCTTTCGAGAGAAACCTTTCCTCGAGAAAGGACCCGATTCAAGAAACAATCCATATTGCTTTCGGATCTGAATTAGGAGGTATACCCAACTGTTTTGGGTTTCCTATGAAGATGCATTTTATCCGCTTTGGGTTCGAGCTTATCAACCTGAAACTTTTTCATATAAGCGTCGCAGCCCCAAACTTTTAAGAAACGACAACTTAGGTTTCTCTAAACCATAATTCATACGGTGTCATCTCAACGGAATTACGCGGTGCCCTATTTAAAGTGAATGTGGTTGTCTCTAATGCCTAACCCATGAACGATAGTGGTAATTCGATAAGAGACATCATGGTACCCACCATATCCAATAGGGTGCAACTATGATGTTCGGACACACCATCACACTATGGTGTTCCAGGCGGTATTTATTGCGAAACAATTTCCACAATGTCTTAATTGTGTGCCAAAACTCGTAACTCAGATATTCATCTCTATGATCATATCATAGACATTTTATCCTCCTGTCACAATGATCTTCTACTTCACTCTGAAATTACTTGAACCATTCAATAATTCAGACTTGTGTTTCATCAAGTAAATATTCTCAACAACTACTCGAATCATCTGTGAAGTAAGAACATAACGATATCCACTACATGCCTCAGCACTTATTGGATTGCACACATCAAAATGTGTTACTTCCAACAAGTTGCCATCTTGTTCCATCTTACTGAAACCGAGGCTTTTCAGTCATCTTGCCTATGTGGTATGATTTGCATATCTCAAGTGATTCAAAATCAAGTGAGTTCAAACGGTCCATTTGCATGGAGTTTCTTCATGCATATATACCAATAGACATGGTTCGCATGTCTCAAACTTTTCAAAAATGAGTGAGTCCAAAGATCCATCAACATGGAGCTTCTTCATGCGTTTTATACCATTACGACTTACATGGCAGTGCCACAAGTAAGTGGTACTATCATTACTATCTTATATCTTTTGGCATGAAAATGTGTATCCCTACGATCAAGATTCAATAAACCATTCCTTTAGGTGCAAGAGCACTTATTCAGGTTTAATACTAATCTTGATGGTAGAGGGAGCGTGCGATGTTAGATCACATCAAACTTGGAAACACTTCCAACACATATCGTCAGCTCACCTTTTAGCCAGTCTCCGTTTTATTCCGTAGCTTTTATTTCGAGTTACTAACACTTAGCAACCGAACCGGTATCTAATACCCTGGTGCTACTAGGAGTACTAGTAAAGTACACATTAACATAATGTATATCCAATATACTTCTATCGACCTTGCCAGCCTTCTCATCTACCAAGTATCTAGGGTAATTCTGCTCTAGTGACTGTTCCCCTTATTACAGAAGCACTTAGTCTCGGGTTTGGGTTCAACCTTGGGTTTCTTCACTGGAGCAGCAGCTGATTTGCCATTTCATGAAGTATCCCTTCTTGCCCTTGCCCTTCTTGAAACTAGTGGTTTCACCAACCATCAACAATTGATGCTCCTTCTTGATTTCTACTTTCGCGGTGTCAAACATCACGAATATTTCAAGGATCATCATATCTATCCCTGATATGTTATAGTTCATCACGAAGCTCTAGCAGCTTGGTGGCAATGACTTTGGGGAAACATCACTATCTCAAGTGATTCAAGTGATTGTTGCACTCAGACAATCTGAGCACAAGTTCAACGATTGAGCTTTTCTCCCTTAGTTTGTAGGCTAAGAAAATTGTCGGAGGTCTTATACCTCTTGACGTGGGCACGAGCCTGAAATCCCAATTTCAGCCCTTGAAACATCTCATATGTTCCGCGACATTTCGAAAACGTCTTTGGTGCCTCTACTTAAACCATTTAACTGAACTATCACGTAGTTATCAAAACGTGTATGTTCGATGTTCGAAACATCCACAAACGAGGTTTGGGGTTGAGCACACTGAGCGGTGCATTAAGGACATAAGCTTTCTACTGTCCGCATAATCGCTACTGTCAACTTTCAACTATATTTTCTCTAGGAACATAACTAAACAGTAGAACTAAAGCGCGAGCTACGACATAATTTGCAAAGAGTCTTTTGACTATGTTCAAGATAATTAAGTTCATCTTATGAACTCCCACTTAGATAGACATCCCTCTGGTCATCTAAGTGATCACATGATCCGAGTCAACTAGGCCGTGTCCGATCATCACGTGAGACGGACTAGTCATCATCGGTGAACATCTTCATGTTGATCGTATCTACTATACGACTCATGCTTGACCTTTCGGTCTCCGTGTTCCGAGGCCATGTCTGCACATGCTAGGCTCGTCAAGTTAACCCTAAGTGTTTTCGCTGTGTAAAACTGTCTTACACCCGTTGTATGTGAACGTAAGAATCCATCACACCCGATCATCACGTGGTGCTTAGAAGCGACGAACTGTAGCAACGGTGCACAGTTAGGGGAGAACACTTTCTTGAAATTTTGTAAGGGATCATCTTATTTACTACCGTCGTCCTAAGTAAACAAGATGCATAAACATGATAAACATCACATGCAATCAAATAGAGTAGTGACATGATATGGCCAATATCATATAGCTCCTTTGATCTTCATCTTCGGGGCTCCATGATCATCTTGTCACCGGCTTGACACAATGATCTCCATCATCATGATCTCCATCATCGTGTCTTCATGAAGTTGCCACGCCAACGACTACTTCTACTTCTATGACTAACGCGTTTAGCAATAAAGTAAAGTAGTTTACATGGCGTTCTTCAATGACACGCAGGTCATACAAAAAATAAAGACAACTCCTATGGCTCCTGCCGGTTGTCATACTCATCGACATGCAAGTCATGAATCCTATTACAAGAACATGATCAATCTCATACATCACATATATAATCACATCCTTTTGGCCATATCACATCACATAGCATACCCTGCAAAAACAAGTTAGACGTCCTCTAATTGTTGTTTGCATGTTTTTACGTGGCTGCTATGGGTTTCTAGCAAGAACGTTTCTTACCTACGCAAAACCACAACGTGATATGCCAATTGCTATTTACCCTTCATAAGGACCCTTTTCATCGAATCCGTTCCGACTAAAGTGGGAGAGACTGGCACCCGCTAGCCACCTTATGCACCAAGTGCATGTCAATCGGTGGAACCTGTCTCACGTAAGAGTACGTGTAAGGTCGGTCCGGGCCGCTTCATCCCACAATACCGTCGAAACAATATTGGACTAGTAACGGTAAGCATATTGAACAACATCAACGCCCACAACTACTTTGTGTTCTACTCGTGCAAAGAATCTACGCAATAGACCTAGCTCATGATGCCACTGTTGGGGAACGTAGCAGAAATTCAAAATTTTCCTACGTGTCACCAAGATCTATCTATGGAGAGACCAGCAACGAGTAGAAAGAGAGTGCATCTACATACCCTTGTAGATCGCTAAGCGGAAGCGTTCAAGTGAACGGGGTTGATGGAGTCATACTCGTCGTGATTCAAATCACCAATGACCAAGTGCCGAACGGACGGCACCTCCGCGTTCAACACACGTACAGCCCGGTGACGTCTCCCACGCCTTGATCCAGCAAGGAGAGAGGGAGAGGTTGAGGAAGACTCCATCCATCAGCAGCACAACGGCGTGGTGGTGGTAGAGGAGCGTGGCAATCCCGCAGGGCTTCGCCAAGCACCATGGGAGAGGAGAAGAACTTGGGAGAGAGGGAGGGGCTGCACCAAAGGCATAAGGTGTGTTTGGGAGGCCCTCCTACCCCACTATATATAGGGATCCCAAGGGGGGGTGCGCCAGCCCCTAGGAGATCCAATCTCCAAGGGGGCGGCGGCCAGGGGAGGAGTCCTCCCCCCCAAGGCACCTAGGAGGTGCCTTCCCCTGCTGGGACTCTTCCTTTAGGGTTTCCCCAGGCGCATGGGCCTCTTGGGGCTGGTGCCCTTGGCCCATGTAGGCCAAGGCGCACCCCCTACAGCCCATGTGGCCCCCCGGGGCAGGTGGCCCCACCCGGTGGGCCCCCGGGACCCTTCCGGTGGTCCCGGTACAATACCGATGACCCCGAAACTTGTCCCGATGGCCGAAACAGGACTTCCTATATATAAATCTTTACCTCCGGACCATTCCGGAACTCCTCGTGATGTCCGAGATCTCATCCGGGACTCCGAACAACATTCGGTAACCACATACAAGCTTCCTTTATAACCCTAGCGTCATCGAACCTTAAGTGTGTAGACCCTACGGGTTCGGGAGACATGCAGACATGATCGAGATGTTCTCCAGTCAATAACCAACAGCGGGATCTAGATACCCATGTTGGCTCCCACATGTTCCACGATGATCTCATCGGATGAACCACGATGTCAAGGACTCAATCGATCCCGTATACAATTCCCTTTGTCTAGCGGTATTTTACTTGCCCGAGATTCGATCGTCGGTATACCGATACCTTGTTCAATCTCGTTACCGGCAAGTCACTTTACTCGTTCCGTAACACATCATCCCGTGATCAACTCCTTGGTCACATTGCGCATATGATGATGTCCTACCGAGTGGGCCCAGAGATACCTCTCCGTTTACACGGAGTGACAAATCCCAGTCTCGATCCGCATAAAACAATAGATACTTTCGGAGATACCTGTAGTGCACCTTTATAGTCACCCAGTTACGTTGTGACGTTTGATACACCCAAAGCACTCCTACGGTATCCAGGAGTTACACGATCTCATGGTCAAAGGAAGAGATACTTGACATTGGCAAAGCTCTAGCAAATGAACTACACGATCTTTTGTGCTAGTCTTAGGATTGGGTCTTGTCCATCACATCATTCTCCTAATGATGTGATCCCGTTATCAACGACATCCA
This sequence comes from Triticum aestivum, assembly GCF_018294505.1. Classification (NCBI taxonomy): domain Eukaryota; kingdom Viridiplantae; phylum Streptophyta; class Magnoliopsida; order Poales; family Poaceae; genus Triticum; species Triticum aestivum. Next base: position 662,624,766 of record NC_057801.1, read on the forward strand.
ATGTCCATAGCCAGGAAACCATGACTATCTGTTGATCACAACGAGCTAGTCAACTAGAGGCTCACTAGGGACATTTTGTGGTCTATGTATTCACACGTGTATTACGATTTCCGGATAATACAGTTATAGCATGAATAAAAGACAATTATCATGAACAAGGAAATATAATAATAATACTTTTATTATTGCCTCTAGGGCATATTTCCAACACCCCAAACTTTGGCTTATGGTACCCAAGAGGGGCAAACTTCAAGCTTGAAGGGTTTACGGATTCCGATTGGGCGGGAGACAAAGTGGATAGGAAGTCCACTTCTGGAGGGTGCCAGTTTCTTGGGTGCTCTTTGGTGAGTTGGTCTTCCAAAAAGCAAAGTTGTGTGTCTCTCTCGTCCACTGAAGCAGAATATGTGGCGGCCGGTAGTTGTTGTGCACAACTCTTATGGATGAGGCAAACTTTAAAGGAATACGGTGTCATTTGTGACAAAGTGCCTCTTTGGTGTGACAACGAAAGTGCCATCAAGATTTCTCTCAACCCGGTGCAACACTTCAAGATGAAGCACATTGAGATTCGGTATCACTTCATCCGGGATCACATTAGGCGAGGAGAGATCAAGCTCAAGTATGTCAACACTCATGATAACCTTGTAGATATTTTCACGAAGCCCTTGGATGAAGCAAGATTTCGCGAGTTAAGGCATGAGCTAAATATCATTGATTCGAGCAATGTGACTTGAACCCTTGCACACCCCACCCCACTCAACTTGGTATCTAGCTTAGATGTAGGCATGGACATAGGGGGAGTGTTGTTCTCTCAATGAACTTTCCCTCCCCCCATTATGCATAAAACGATCAACTCTTTCACATTAGCCATTTTCGATGGTACTTGTGCTTCAAAGACGAGTTTTGGTCATGGGCCCAAGGATAATTCTTCGCGGTGCCATACCAATTGACTCAAACATAGGTGGCTCCGGCCACCGCCCTCTCCTGAGAGAGGCCAGAGCTTGCTCTGTTTCGTGTGGTTGTTTGTGTTTGAGTTGTTTCTGTTCAGTTGTGTGTGTGTGTGTGTTGCCGCGTCGGTCCTCTCGTTCTTTTGGCCTTGCTTTCCGTTTCTTTTTGAGCGTTAGCCGTTGGTCTAGAAGTCGTGTGGTTACTGAAGCGGTACTACTGCTGGTGGCGAGCGGTACTACCGCTCTTAGCGGTACTACCGCCCTCCAGCGCGGTACTACCGCCGTGAGGCGCGGGCTAGGGGTTTTATCGTGGGCAGGGGGAGTTTCTTCTCCCCCATACCCATACGCTCGCCCCCTTTCGCCCTGTTCGTCTCTCTCTTCAGCAACCGGCGCCGCGGGAGGGCTCCGGCGGATCTCCCTCTCCGGGGCGCCCCTCTCCGTTTCCTTCGGTGGAATCGATCCCCACCTTGTCCTCTTGCCATGGATGCCGGTATTGCCCCCGTTCCCTGTTTCCTTTTGTCTAGATTTCCAATCTAGCTTTCTAGGGGCAATAGCAGTTGCATCTCTAGATTTTTGTCCAGATCTAGGCTTGAGTAGGATGGAGAATGCTTCTAGACTGTTTGGATTAGTGTTTGGTTGGAGTATTTTTGAATTTGGTAGGACGGTAGTACCGGATCTGACCATGGTAGTAGGAAACTGTTGTTTCCCCGCCTCGAGCGGTACTACCGCTCTCTCCAGAGCGGTACTACCGCTTGAAGCGGTACTACCGCTCAAGGGTCACGGTACTACCGCCTTCTACCAGGTTCCGTCATACTCCTACCTATCAGTGATCCTCTTTGTTCGTGTTTGTGGCTTACGCTCGTTCCTTCTGGTTGTTTGTGTGTTTGTGTGTGTGGTTACAGGTGATGAGGTTCCTGAGCATCAGGCTCGTCGTGTCAACCCCGGTCGTGCCTCGTCCAAGCGCTACCGCACCACTGAGCCCACTGAGCCTGCCGGAGGATCTTCTAGTGCTCCACCTCCTCCTCAACTGCAGAAGAAGCCTGGGGTCAAGCCAAGGTCAGGCAAAACCGTGCCAGAAATGCCACCCAAGGACTTCTGGGCAAGACGCTGCCGCAACCCGTATGAGATCGACCAAGATCCCACTTTGGTCAACCGTCCGTTCTGGAACAGGTTCCAGTTTGCCATCTACTTTGATGTTCTCAAAGCAAAGAAGAATCTCTATGTCAACATGCACTCCATCAACACCGAGCATATGGAGAACGATCCTGACTACTTTGGTGACGCTCTTCAGATGTGCACTCAGCTGAACATTCTCGGGATCATGCAATTCAACAAGGACTATGATGCTGATATTGTGGCCCAATTCTATGCCACGGTTCACCTTGGGACTGATGAGGACAGGGCACTGACTTGGATGACAAATGGCAAGTTGCTTTCAGTCAAGTGGAAAGTTTTCATGCAATTGATTGGAGTGGAAGATCTAGGTCTTGAGTCTGTTGTCGGCTTTCGCCCCCACCGTCGCGCCAATGCCACTCACAAGCAAGCTCTGTGGCCCCACTGCACTCTGAGGATCAACCCAGAGACGAAGAAGGAAACCTATGAGCTGCCTGCCTATCTGGATATTCTTCACCGTATCTTCATAGAGACTCTCTTCCCTCACATCGGGAATCTGGACCAGGTTCACTCTTATCTCGTGGACATGCTTCTCTTCTGTCAGCGGGAGAAGGGGCAGAGCACCGGAGAGTCCTTGGATATCTCTCATGTTATGTGGTCTAAGCTGGTTTCTGCTATCTCCGAGCGCAAGTGCCCGATTTATGGTCCGTTCATTATGCTGCTCATTGAGAAGGCCTGGGATCGTGTCTATCCCAAGGTGGTGCTGGAGATTGGTGAGTTGGTTTCTCACGATGTCAAGCGTCTGAGGAAGAAGGATAACTGGGGCACTCATGCCCCTAGGACTGGATTTCCTTCATCTGCTGCTGCCATGGAGACTGAGGAGGAGATTGGGGCTGATGCTGAGGATGAAGATGATGACTACGTGCCTTCTGAGGCAGAGCCCTCTTGGGCCAAGAAGCTCAAGATCAAGGTGAAGAAGCTATTTTGCATGGAGTCTCACGGTCAGTACATGACTCATGTGGCTGAGAAGAAGGCCCGAGGTCGCCAGAAGGAGCTCATGCGTCAGATGGGTGCTATTGTGATTAGTGGTTCTGAGGATCAGCTTACCGAGGAGGAGGAGTAGATTCAGCAGCACTGCCCTTGGACTGATTCTGATGCTGAGCACTTCCCGGCTGACGATGGTAGCGCAGATGATCCCTCTGAGATCTGATGGGTGTCCCTCGTTTGCCTTCACCTGGAGCCGTAGCAGCACTCCCTCTCCTTTTTGGTGGCTCGATGCCAAAGGGGGAGAGAGTTTAGGGATTTGTGCTTTGTGTCTTATGCCTTGTGTCTTCCGTCTTCTGTGTTTGTGCTTTTGTTTGTTACTTTATTTGGTTTGTGTCAGTGAGTCCTAAGTTCTGGTTCTGTCAGTGAGACCTAAGCTTGCGTCATATGGTGTGAGACATATGCTACCTTACCTTTCTAGTATCATTGTCTATGTCTATCTAGCTTATGAGTTGCATGCTTATCCTGTTATCTATATGTTGCTCTCATATATCTTGCTTAGGTAGTTGGTCTCTAGAATGTAGGGGGAGCATTGATCCTGGCATCTGTGCCGTGCAGTCCAAAGCACTTTTCGTAGCACACATCCAGGGGGAGCCCCTCTACATTTTAGGACGGTTGTGTGTTTGCACTTATCCTATATCTATCATATTGTGCAAATCCCGTATTGTCATCAATCCACCAAAAAGGGGGAGATTGTAAGGGCATATTTATCCCCAAGATGTTTTGGTGATTGATGACAATGCTTGTGCGGACTAATCGTGTGTGTTTAGTTCTTTCAGGGATTCATCCATTGGCACGAGACGATTTCCTCCCCTCGGTGTTGTATTCAAGACGGTGTAGCTCCCTCGTTTTGTTGTTGGTGGACTAGTTCCGTAGGAGTCACCGTACTATCAAGAGGGGATCCGCTTTGGTAAGACTTGGGGGGAATCACACGTACACATCCTTATCACACGCGTCGTCTTTCCTTCCGCATCTCTGGAGCTGCCGTTTTCCCCTTGCTATACTTTGCTCTGCCCCAGCGGTAGTACCGCGACCACAGCGGCAGTACCGCCGAAGCTCCCCAGTGGTAGTACCGCTCCCAGAGCGGTAGTACCGCTCCAAGCGGTAGTACCGCTCTGCGAACGGTAGTACCGCTTGGGATTTTCGGCCGTAGTACCGTTGTGCGTCTGGGCTACTTCCACCTCGATTCTCGAACGAAGTTTTTCGTGTCGGGTTTTGCGGCACTAAGGGAGGTAGTAGGAGCGGTAGTACCTCCCTAAGCAGTAGTACCGCTCTTCCCTAGCGGTAGTACCGCCCTAGGGTCAGGGCCCCGGGCAGCGTGGCAGTACCGCTGGGTCGAGCGGTAGTACCGCCCGGAGCGGTAGTACCGCTCTTCCCTAGCAGTAGTACCGCCCTAGGGTCAGGGCCCCGGGCAGCGCGGCAGTACCGCTGGCTCGTGCGGTAGTACCGCCCGGAGCGGTAGTACCGCTGTCGGTGTCAAAACCGGCGGATCTCGGGTAGGGGGTCCCAAACTGTGTGTCTAGGCGGATGGTAACAGGAGACAAGGGACACGATGTTTTACCCAGGTTCGGGCCCTCTTGATGGAGGTAAAACCCTACGTCCTGCTTGATTAATATTGATGATGTGTGTTACAAGAGTGGATCTACCACGAGATCAAGGAGGCTAAACCCTAGAAGCTAGCCTATGGTATGATTGTTGTTCGTCCTATGGACTAAAGCCATCCTCTTTATATAGACACTGGAGAGGGCTAGGATTACACAGAGTCGGTTACAATGGTAGGAGATCTACATATCCGTATCGCCAAGCTTGCCTTCCACGCCAAGGAAAGTCCCATCCGGACACGGGACAAATCTTCACTCTTGTATCTTCATAGTCTTGGAGTCCGGCCGATGATGATAGTTCGGCTATCTGGACACCCCCTAGTCCGGAACTCCCTCAGTAGCCCCTGAACCAGGCTTCAATGACGACGAGTCCGGCGCGCATGTTGTCTTCGGCATTGCAAGGCGGGTTCTTCCTCCGAATAATTTATAGAAGATTGTGAACACCAGGATAGTGTCTGGCTCTGCAAAATTAAATTCCACGCACCACCGTAGAGAGAATAATATTACACAAGTTCAATCTGTTGACGTATTTTGCGGCATGACGTCACACCACTACCAAGCCTTTACTAGAATCGTTTTTATTGTACCACCTCAGCGCGTTTAGCGAAGCGGTTTCTTTGGCACGTCTTGTCGAAGCAGAGATCGTGTTCCCCTTATTCCGGGATTCCCATCAATACGGACGTGGGTAACCCAACAGCACCATTGATTGCAGCGCTTGGGGGATAAGCGAGTTTTATCAGGCCGGTGGGGACGCATGTTTGTGTCCGCCCATATAAGGGGATAAAGATCCAACCCTTTTACCTGCGCCTTCTTCCTCCTTGGCTTATCCAACTCCACGAACTCGAGCTCCAGTGCCCAAGTACGCACTTCTCACCTCAACCCTCTCCAACTATGTCCGGAGCGGGAGGCAAGTGGATGGCCTCCTCCGTCACGGAGGGGCAGATCCAGAAGCTGCGCAACACCGGATATTTGTCCAGCAACATCGTGCATCGGCTTCCCGACGAGGGAGAGCTCATCCCCACCCCCAGGCCCCATGAGAGGGTAGTATTTCTTCCCCATTTCCTCCATGGACTGGGCTTCCCACTCCATCCCTTTGTCCGGGGGCTCATGTTCTACTACGGCCTAGATTTCCATGATCTGGCCCCGAATTTCATCCTCAACATCTCGGCATTTATCGTCGTGTGCGAGGCCTTCCTCTGCATCCAGCCCCACTTTGGTTTGTGGCTCAAGACCTTCAGCGTCCAGCCGAAGGTTGTGAAGGACAGCCAAGCGGAGTGCGGAGGCGCCATGGTGGGTAGGATGTCCCACGTTACTTGGCTGGAGGGCACTTTCGTGGAAACCATTAAGGGGTGGCAATCGGGGTGGTTCTACATCACCGAGCCGCGTGACCCTGAATGGGCAGCAGCCCCCGAATTCAGATCCGGCATCCCTACACGGCTCACCTCCTGGAAAGAGAGTGGCCGGATCTGGGGTGATTCAGAGGAGCTAACCGGACTCCAAGCCTGTATCCAAAAGCTGATGGACAAGAAGCTCAAGCTTGTCAACGTAGTCCAGGTCATGCTCATCCGCCGGATTCTCCCGTGCCAACAACGGGGTTTCAACATGTGGGAGTTCGATCCGGCGCAGCACCAGACTCTGAGCGGGCTCTTCGACACTACGTACGAAGATGTCTGGAAGGTGCTGTTCAAGGGTGCCGAGGCTCCCGCATCCGCTACCGAAGATCGCGGATTCAGCTCGCAGCGTCCGGCTGACGAGGTAAGTGATTTTGTCCTTTACGGAATGCTCGTTTTCCATAGTTTGACTCTATGCGGGATTTAAACTCCCTTTACCTTTGACAGGACTGGCTGGCGAAGGCCGAACAGACTATCTGTCCGGCCCCATTGCCAAAGGACCCAGCGGACGCCTGCCTAACGGGGTTGCTGGCTCCGGCACCCCACGTGGTGCCGGAGAAGAAGGCCAAGAAGAAGGCCACGGGGACTCGGAAGAGTTCCCGTTTTCAGGTGCTATCGGATGACGACTCTGAGGCCGACTCCTCTCACCAAGGTGAGGAGGAGAAGAAGAAAGCCTCTCCCCCAGTGGGGGGAGAGAAGAAAAGGAAGGCCTCCCCAACAAGGGAGGCCGAAGGGTCCAAGAAGGGAAAAACTCTTCCCCCGGACTGCTCTGCCAACGCCAGTGACGACGACAAGGACTGGCCTCCAAGGGCCAAGCCCCTGGCGAGATCGTGAGTATCCGGACTCCCGAATAACTTCATGGTTTTTCCTTTTTGCCACACAATGTCTTTCTAATGCCGCATACAACCCTGCAGTCCGCCCAAGGACGATCTTCCCGCTTCGTCGAGCGGGTCCTTAGGTGCGTCGGATATGGATTCTCTTCCGACTGCCTCCACCCCCCGTGACACGGACGATGCCGAGGTGGGATACCGGGAAGGGACCCGCCAGGAGGAGGAGGCCCCGAAGGTGTCGCAGGACAACCTCTCGGACTTTGCACCGGACTCGGCTCCGGATCCCATAGTGACTCCAAAGTCCGGCGGGCGGCCCCTTCGTAAGAAGGGCAAGACCGTGACACCGGCAGCCTCCGTCCAACCGGAGGCGTCAGATAGCTTGCTCGAGGCGCTCAATGGCGCCTCCATCAAAGAGGACCACCGCACTGTTATGAGTGCGGTGATTCAGAAGGTGCAGCTTGCCAAGAGCGGGCTGACCAAAGCCTGCAGCAGCCTTTTAACAGGCTTTGAGGTAAGAATTTTGATATATGTAAAATAGTACCGCATAGACAGTAGCCCCTGATGCTCGGTTCGGTGTTCGGAAAGAAAAGTCAGACTGAGGATCTAAAAAGATATACGCAGGAGTCATAAAAAATATGTCAATATGGGATTGCAGGCTGCGCTGCTGACCTCTGCTGCACTGAGTGCGGAGGTCAATACTTTGAAGGAAAGCCTCGAGCGGTCCGAGAACGAGCTCGGCCGTGCCAAGAAGCAGCTCGAGGACAAGGAAGGTGAGTAACACCTTATTAAAATTGTACCTTACAGAAAAGGATTTTGGTTGCAAAAAGAATGACAAGGATAACGTGGGTATTGCAGGGGCCACTAATGAGGTGGCTACCCTGAAGGAGGCGGTGGCCGCGGCCGAACGCAATGCGGCCGCGGAGCGCACCGAGCGAGAGAAGCAAGAGGCGCGGGTGGCGGAGGTACAGCAAGAGCTCCAGGATCTCGTGAAAAAACATGAGAGCCTGGAGCGTGACTCGGAGACTCGAGAGTCCGAGCTTGCGACGGCTCTTGAGAGTGCCAAAGCCGCTAAGGCCGAAGCCTATAAGGCCCTCCAACAAATCGAGGAATTGAAGAAAATAGCGTCGGGTAAGGCATTTTTCATGCAAAGTAAGCATGTGAGTGTTAATTACCTGTTACTAACCCGAATTCGGAGCTCTCCAGGAACGTTCGCAGATCTTCCTCGCAGCGTATCCGATGTTGCCGCATTCTACCGGGCTGAGGAGGGGAGCTCGACGGAGAAGGTCTTCTAGTCTCAGTATGCTGAGGATGGACATCCGGTGCCCCTTAGCGACCAGCTGAAGCAGCTGGTCGAGCTCCACAAGGTGGCCGAACAGGCCATGAAGGGCCTCATAGTTCGGCTATGGCCTAAGGAGGCCATGCCCGGGAGCTACTTCGGCCTGGTGCGGTGGCTGGTGGATGCGTGCCCGTGGGTTGAAGTCATCAAGCACTCCGCTTGTATTGAGGGTGCCCGTCGGGCCCTTGCCCGCGCAAAGGTGCACTGGGGTAAGATGGATGCCCAGAAGCTCGTGACGGACCCGCCGCCGCAGGGCAAGGAGCACCGCACGCCCGAGATGTATTATATGTTAGGGAACGTTGCAGAAAATTAAAAAATTTCCTACGGTTTCACCAAGATCCATCTATGAGTTCATCTAAGCAACGAGTCATGGGAGAGAGATTGCATCTACATACCACTTGTAGATCGCATGCGGAAGCGTTCAAGGGAACGGTGATGATGGAGTCGTACTCGCCGTGATTCAAATCACCGATGACCAAGTGCTGAACGGACAGCACCTCCACGTTCAACACACGTACGGTACGGACGACGTCTCCTCCTTCTTGATCCAGCAAGGGGGAAGGAGAGGTTGAGGAAGAAGGCTCCAGCAGCAGCACAACGGCGTGATGATGGTGGAGAGGCAGTACTCCGACAGGGCATCGCCAAGCGCTCAACGGAGGAGGAGAGGTGTTGGGGAGGGGAGGGGCTGCGCCTTGGATCAGGTGTTCAGCCCTCCCCTCACCCCTCTATTTATAGGGGAAGGGGGAAGGGGACCGGCCCCCTCTAGATGAGATCTAGAGGGGGGCGGCGGCCAGGGAGGGGGCTTGCCCCCCAAGCAAAGGGGGTGCGCCCCCCTTAGGGTTCCCCCCCAACCCTAGGCGCATGGGCCCAAGGGGGGGCAGCCCTCCAGGGGCTGGTTCCCTGCCCCATGCGGCCCATGAGGCCCTCCGAGAGGGGTGTCCCCTCCCGGTGGACCCCCGGAACCCTTCCAGTGGCCCCGGTACAATACCGATATGCCCCCGAAACTTTCCGGTGTCCGCATGACAACTTCCCATATATAAATCTTTACCCATGGACCCTTCCGGAACTCCTCGTGACGTCCGGGATCTCATCCGGGACTCCGAAAAACATTCGGTAATCACATACAAGTCTTCCTTATAACCCTAGCGTCACCGAACCTTAAGTGTGTAGACCCTACGGGTTCGGGAGACATGCAGACATGACCGAGACGGCTCTCCGGTCAATAACCAACAGCGGGATCTGGATACCCATGTTGGCTCCCACATGCTCCTCAATGATGTCATCGGATGAACCACGATATCGAGGATTCAAGCAACCCCGTATACTATTCCCTTTGTCAGTCGGTATGTTACTTGCCCGAGACTCGATCGTCGGTATCCCAATACCTCGTTTAGTCTCTTTACCGGCAAGTCACTTTACTCATACCGTAATGCATGATCCCGTGACCAGACACTTGGTCACTCTGAGCTCATTATGATGATGCACTACCGAGTGGGCCCAGTGATACCTCTCCGTTATTCGGAGTGACAAATCCCAGTCTCGATCCGTGTCAACCAGACAGACACTTTCGGAGATACCTGTAGTGCACCTTTATAGTCACCCAGTTACGTTGTGACATTTGGTACACCCAAAGCACTCTTACGGTATCCGGGAGTTACACGATCTCATGGTCTAAGGAAGAGATACTTGACATTGGAAAAGCTCTAGCAAAACGAACTACACGATCTTGTGCTATGTTTAGGAATGGGTATTGTCCATCACATCATTCTCCTAATGATGTGATCCCGTTATCAACGACATCCAATGTCCATAGTCAGGAAACCATGACTATCTGTTGATCAACGAGCTAGTCAACTAGAGGCTCACTAGGGATGTATTGTGGTCTATGTATTCACACGTGTATTACGATTTCCGGATAATATAATTATAGCATGAATAAAAGACAATTATCATGAACAAGGAAATATAATAATAATCCTTTTATTATTGCCTCTAGGGCATATTTCCAACAGTTTAAGAGTGTGCTGAAGGGCGCCCGCACTATTGCGGGTGAGTGCTCCAAAGATGTAATATTTGAGTAGACTCGCATTTTGTTATCCTGTGCGCTGAAAACTTAGTTCATTTGCGCTAAGCAACGCTTTTTAATTTAAAATATTACCTTCTGGGCGGCTGTTTATCAAATCTGAGAGATGGCAAGTCGTCGGCTTCAGCCCCATGCCACGAGTGCTGGGGTGTTCGGGATAAATTTGAGCACTCTTGTTCCCATATTTGGGTCCATCTAGGGAGGCGCTCAACACAACGAACAAGGCAACCAGACTTATAATGCTTGAACACTCTCACTTAGCCATAGAATTCTATAATTTTAAAGCCCCTAGTATTCGGAAGGCCGAATTTGGGGCGCTATCCACGCCAGCGGCAGTACCGCTCCGTGCGGGGCTGGTGAGTGGGATAACGGTTGGTTTGTTCCCCCCACTATATAAAGGGGTCTTCTTCCCCAAAGTTGACCTACCTCTTTCCCCCAAAGCTCCATTGTTGCTCCAAGCTCCATTTTCGCCCGATCTCTCTCCCTAGCCAATCAAACTTGTTGATTTGCTCGGGATTGGTTGAGAAGGCCCATATCTACACTTCCACCAAGAGAAATTTGATTCCCCCCACTTATCCCTAGCGGATCTTGTTACTCTTGGGTGTTGAGAATCCTAGACGGTTGAGGTCACCTCGAAGCCATACTCCATTGTGGTGAAGCTTCGTGGTGTTGTTGGGAGCCTCCAAGTGTTGTGGAGATAGCCCCAATCTTGTTTGTAAAGGTCCAGTTGCCGCCTTCAAGGGCTCCAATAGTGGAATCACGGCATCTCGCATTGTGTGAGGGCGTGAGGAGATTACGGTGGCCCTAGTGGCTTCTTGGGGAGCATTGTGCCTCCACACTGCTCTAACGGAGACGTACTTCCCCTTAAAAGGAAGGAACTTCGGTAACACATCCTCGTCTCCACCGGCTCCACTCTTGGTTATCTTGTCCCTTTACTTTTGCAAGCTTACTTGAGTTATATCCATTGCTTGCTTGTGTGCTTATTGTCTTTGCATCATATAGGTTGTCCACGTAGTTGCACATCTAGACAACCTATTTCATTGCAAGTTTTAATTTGTTAAAGAAAAGTCTAAAAATTGTTAGTTGCCTATTCACCCCCCTCTAGTCAACCATATCGATCCTTTCACCTCCCACTCCCCCTCTATTTATATGGTGAAGGGGAGAGGGGGCCGACCCCTCTAGATCCCATCTAGAGGGGGGCAGCGGCCAGGAGGGGGAGACTTGCCCCCTAAGCAAGGTGGAGGCGCCCCCCTCCCCTAGGGTTTCCAACCCTAGGCGCCTTAGGCCCTTGGGGAGGGGCGCACCAACCCACTAGGGGATGGTTCCCTCCCATATTCAGCCCATTAAGCCCCCCGGGGCAGGTGGCCCCATCCGGTGGACCTCCAGACACCTTTCGGTGGTCCCGGTACAATACCGATAACCCCCGAAACCATTCCGGTGACTGAAACTGGACTTCCCACATATAAATCTTCACCTCCAGACCATTCCGGAACTCCTCGTGACGTCTGGGATCTCATCCGAGACTCCAAACAACATTTGGTAACAACATACTAATTCCCATAACAACTCTAGCGTCACCGAACCTTAAGTGTGTAGACCCTACGGGTTCGGGAATCATGCAGACATGACCGAGACATCTCTCCGGCCAATAACCAACAGCGGGATATGGATACCCATGTTGGCTCCCACATGTTCCATGATGATCTCATCGGATGAACCACGATGTCGGGGATTCAAGCAATCCCGTATGCAATTCCCTTTGTCAATCGGTATGTTACTTGCCCGAGATTCGATCGTCGGTATCCCAATACCTCGTTCAGTCTCATTACCGGTAAGTCACTTTACTCGTTCCGTAATGCATGATCCCATGACTAAATACTTAGTCACATTGAGCTCATTATGATGATGCAATACCGAGTGGGCCCAGAGATACCTCTCCGTCATACAAAGTGACAAATCCTAGTCTCAATTCATGCCAACCCAACAGACACTTTCGGAGATACCCGTAGTGCACCTTTATAGCCACCCAGTTATGTTGTGACGTTTGGTACACCCAAAGCACTCCTACGGTATCCGGGAGTTGCACAATCTCATGGTCTAAGGAAATGATACTTGACATTAGAAAAGCTCTTAGCAAACGAACTACACGATCTTGTGCTATGCTTAGGATTGGGTCTTGTCCATCACATCATTCTCCTAATGATGTGATCCCGTTATCAATGACATCCAATGTCCATGGTCAGGAAACCATAACCATCTATTGATCAACGAGCTAGTCAACTAGAGGCTCACTAGGGACATGTTGTGGTCTATGTATTCACACATGTATTACGGTTTCCAGTTAATACAATTATAGCATGAACAATAGACAATTATCATGAACAAGGAAATACAATAATAACCATTTTATTATTGCCTCTAGGGCATATTTCCAACGGACACTACTTTCAAGAGTGTTCAATCACGGTGGCCTCTAAAGTACCACTCAATGACATAATAAACAATCATGATGCCACGGGCCGGATTGCTAAGTGGGCCATCGAGCTCCTCCCATTCGACATAACATATAAACCACGGCGAGCCATTAAATCCCAAGTACTGGCAGACTTCGTCGCCGAATGGACAGAGGCCAAATTCCCTAAAGAGTACGTCACATACTCCAGTTGGATCATGCACCTCGACGGCTCTAAAATGCTGGCAGGTCTAGGTGCAGGTGTTGTCCTAACATCCCCCACTGGAGATATAGTCTAATACGTACTCCAAATATTATACACAGACTCCAACGATGCAGCCGAATACGAGGCTCTATTGCATGGTCTTTGGATGGCCGTCTCCATGGGCATTCAACGCCTAGAAGTGCGTGGGGATTCAAACCTCACAATATCTCAAATAAATGGAGACTTTGATGCCAAAGATCCGAAAATGGTGGCCTATCGTAATGCCGTCCTTAAAATGTCAGCTCGGTTCGAGGGGCTCGAATTTCATCATGTGTCTCGAGAAAACAATCAAGCGGTGGATGTCCTCGCCCGCCTTGGTGCTAAGCGCGACCCCATCCCATCTAACATCTTTCTGTAAAGGCTTTTCAAGCCATCCGTGTGTGGCAAGGGGAGACCGACAACATCAGTCCGGATCCGACCACAACCCTAGATTCCGAACACACTGACATAATCGGGGGCTCTGCCACCAAAATAACACCTTCGGCCCATCTCATCATGGTTGTCATCGCCCCATGGACCGAACCTTCTTGGCCTACCTTAATAGGCAAGAACTCCTCGAGGATCAAAATGAGGCACGCTACATTGTGCGGCGCTCTAAAGCCTACAAAGTCCATGAGGGAGAGCTTTATAAGAAAAGCGCTATCGGAGTACTTCAAAGATGTATCTTCAAGGAGGAAGGGCGGCAGCTCTTGACTGAAATTCATGCCGGCCTCGGTGGTCGCCACGCCGCAGCTCGGGCCCTTTAAGCAAGGCCTTCCGTACAGGTTTCTACTGGCTGACGGCCCGAGCAGACGCACAGGACCTCATCCAACATTGCGTCGGATGCCAGCTTTTCGCCAACCAAAGCCATATGCCACCCACCGCCCTACAAACAATCCCCATAACTTGGCCCTTTGCGGTCTAGGGGCTTGATATCGTCGGACCCCTTAAAGGAGGAAGCCATAAGAAAAAAATACTTGTTGGTCATGGTGGATAAATTCACCAAATGGATAGAGGCCAAGCCAGTTAAAACGGCCGAATCTGGACCTGTGATAGACTTCATATCGGGTGTTGTGCACCGTTATGGTGTCCCCCACAGCATCATCACCGACAACGGCTCCAATTTCACAGTCGATGAGGTGAAAACTTGGTGCGACAACATGGGTATTAAGCTCAATTACGCCTGTGTCTATGACCCTCAAACGAACGGTCAAGTCGAACGAGCCAATGGTCTTATTATGAGCGGCATTAAACCCAGACTAGTGCGATCCTTAAAAGAATCAGACACACATGGTTTAGGAGCTTGACTCCGTACTCTGGAGGCTGCGGACCACGCCAAATCGCACTATCGGATACACACCCTTCTTCATGGTGTACGGCGTAGAGGTTGTGTTGCCCTGCGATATTATTCATGACTCACCTCGAGTGCGCATGTACGAAGATAGAGAGGCCGAGCTCGATCGGCGCGATAGTTTAGATGCCCTGGAAGAGGAGCACGACGTCGCAAAAGCCTGTTCCGCATTCTATCAACAACAGGCTCGCAGGTATCAAAGCAGAGAAGTACGGGCCACGACTTATAATATTGGCGAACTTGTTCTACGCCTACCGGAGAAGAAAAAGGACAAACTCAAGCCCAAGTGGGAGGGTCCCTTCATTATTGACAAAGTTCTCACCGAAGGAGCGTACCACCTGCGTGATGCATCAAATAATCACCTCAAGCCGAACCCATGGAACGCGGCCAGACTACGAAGATTCTACGCCTAGCGTCGAACTCTTTGTTCGTCTCCTTCCCTCTGTTCCTTTTTATTTACTTTTCAGCTCTCTTCTCGTTTTTCTTTTTGTAGCTCCAAAGCTTTAGTGTGGCTAGACTACACACTTGTGACGCACTAATCTTCAAGTATGTGCGCTCATTATACCTGGGGGCTTCTTATACAGAAGCTTAATATAATCATCTTCCGGGCATCAAGCCCACTGCATATGCGTCCTTTTCCCATATGTACCTTTTTCGCCATTATATGCATTGATATGAGTTAAGTTTTGGCCAAGATGGGTTGTCTGGCTACTGTGCTTATGCCCTAAGTTCCTGTTAGTTCGGCTAGGGCATAAAGGGAGTGCCTCTGCGACTGTTACTGCCGGGTACTCCGGATGTGTACCTCAGACTGGGTGAAGCCGAAAGCTAGCGTTCTTAAGGGAATATTCGGTCGGTGGACTAAAGATGTTTTTTACCTATCACAATATGAACCCCCAGTTGTTACATACACTGCGCTTTTTTATCATAGTTCGAACATGCACGTTAATGCATGCGTACCCAGGGAAAGGAACCCCTAACGGAACTATTCTCCCTGGAAGATGTTTCTTACTCTCCATGTAATATAACATAGCTAGTTGGGTACTTGTCTGTTCAAGCAACTATGACCCCTATGCCTGGTTTCCACGCGTACCCTGGTTTATATAACTGGGCGGGTATTCAGAAACACTCCGGACTGTCGGGTCCGGAGGCTGAAGCGAAAAGGTCAGCCATGACAAATGATTTACAATCCGGCTAGGGACAAATATGTCAATTGAAGTACATAGTCACTTAGACTCAAATGCTTCTTCTTCTATGCCATCCAACAAGTTGTCTAGCCTACAATCCTGTTGGGAATATTTTGCGGCTAATCCTACCTGGTCATATACCAGACTAACGGGAGTTTCTTTCCCATCTAACCCTACAGGTCCGACCCGGGCCATATGATTCGGATCGAGCTTGGTATACCGTGTTTTCACCATGGCCCAAGCTTCCCTCGCACCTTCTCGACATGCAGATATCTTCCATAGTCGGAAACACCGCTGCGCTCCCTTGAATAGTTGTACAAGCTCCCCCATACTTCCTGGTAAGGAGGCGGACGACCACAAGGCCTTGGCGACACCTCGCATGACCTGCCGAACTTGCTCGTGCAGTTGCGAAAGCTCTTGTAGCAGATCGCCTGAGGATCCGGGCATCTCCTCTTCGGGACGGCCAGTCAACATACCTACAGACATAACTCTGTCAGTTCCTTTCTTTGCCGAACTATATAAATGCTCGCTTGAGCACATACTAAAAATGCTGCGTTGAAGCCTCTTATTTTCCTTCATGGCGTCAGCCAGCTGGGCCCGAACATCTTTCAATTATTTGCCCAGCTGGATATTGGCATCTTGGAGTTTGTTTTTCTCCTGTATGACCCGTGTAACTACACGCTCGCCAACAGCTGATTGCATTTGCGCTTCTTGTTCACCCTCTTGTGGGATTCCCGGATTCTGTTCCGGATTATCTGAGGATTTTGTCATCAGATATTGTTAGCATTACTGGTCTATACATACTATATTGTTTTTCTCAATTCGGGAATACATACCAGTGGATGCCTTTTCAGATCTTGACAGCCCGGCCGTAGCGGATGTTAGCTGGGTTCGACACTTTTCCAGCTCTTGAGACAACAGGTTGTTCTTCTCTGAGAGCACCTATTAATACAACTGTACCAACTGTTCCAAGTCTCAGGGGCTACTGATATACATAATTATCAAATTTTCATACTTACCCGTATATCTTTCAAATACTGGTCTGTGGCTCTAGCAAGCCCATCCTGAGTGGCTCGGATGTCCGCATCACCCGAGTTGAAGGCATTAAAAGCCTCTTCCGAAAAATTAGGGTCGCGGAGTGCGGGCAGCCGCCACCGATGATTCCTGGCGCTCTCCACTTCAAAATTCGTAATAGACATTCTATCTGAATCCACTGTATGAGGATGATCCGGTGTCACTTCCGTGTTGGCCTCCGTCCTCGAGACCGGGTCCGGAATCAGGCTAGTAGAGGCACGGCTGGCAGGATCCCCGGACATAGTCCGGCGGATTTTCTTTCTACTAAAACACAACGGATAGTGTCATACTTTAAGATGACAACCACAGAGCGTGTTTAAGACCATACCTCCTTGATGACGGCTCGGCCATGTTGTTGTTCGCCTTTCTTTTTGAAGGCTTACCCGGCACGGGCGCCCCTTGTTGGTGAGTCGCCTCGGGTTCAGCATGGCGCGCTGATCGTCTTCCCTTTAGAGCATAAGAATTGTGCGGTGGGTGAGACGGAAAGAGTAAATCCTTTTCGGAAGATAAGTCTCTTGTTTACTTACATGTGATACAGGGAGCAGGCCGGGATAGTTAGCAATGATGGCCACTTCTGTGCTGTCACAGCTCGCTTGGTAGAACACCCCTTCCCCGAGCTCCACAAATTGTTGGAAATATGCCCTAGAGGCAATAATAAAATGATTATTATTATATTTCCTTGTTCATGATAATTGCCTATTGTTCATGCTATAATTGTATTAACCGGAAACAGTGATACATGTGTGAATACATAGACCACAGCATGTCCCTAGTGAGCCTCTAGTTCACTAGCTTGTTGATCAACAAATATTCATGGTTTCCTGACTATGGACATTGGATGTCATTGATAACGGGATCACATCATTAGGAGAATGATGTGATGGACAAGACCCAATCCTAAGCATAGCACAAGATCGTGTAGTTTGTTTGCTAAAGCTTTTCTAATGTCAAGTATCAGTTTCATAGACCATGAGATTGTGTAACTCCCGGATACCGTAGGAGTGCTTTGGGTGTACCAAACGTCACAACGTAACTGGGTGACTATAAAGGTACACTACAGGTATCTCCAAAAGTGTATGTTGGGTTGACACGAATCGAGACTGGGATTTGTCACTCCGTATGACGGAGAGGTATCTCTGGGCCCACTCGGTAATTCATCATCATAATGAGCTCAATGTGACCAAGTGGTTGGTCACGGGATCATGCATTACGTAACGAGTAAAGTGGCTTGCCGGTAACGAGATTGAACGAGGTATTGGGATACCGACGATCGAATCTCGGGCAAGTAACGTACTGATTGACAAAGGGAATTGTATACGGGATTACTTGAATCCTCGACATCGTGGTTCATTCGATGAGATCATCGTGGAACATGTGGGAACCAACATGGGTATCCAGATCCCGTTGTTGGTTATTGACCGTAGAGCTGTCTCGGTCATGTCAGCGTGATTCCCGAACCCGTAGGGTCTACACACTTAAGGTTCGGTGACGCTAGGGTTATTAGGAAGACTTGTATGTGATTACCGAATGTTGTTAGGAGTCCCGGATGAGATCTCGAACGTCACGAGGAGTTCCGGAATGGTCCGAAGATGAAGATTTATATATGGGAAGTTGTAATACGGTCACCGGAAAGTTTTGGGGGCATACCGGTATTGTACGAGGGCCACCGGAAGGGTTCCAAGGGTCCACCGGGAGGGGCCACCTCTCCCGGAGGGCCTCATGGGCCGTGGAGGGAAGGGAACCAGCCCTTAGAGGTCTGGGTGCATCCCCCATTGGGCCCATGCGCCTAGGGTTGGGGGGAAACCCTAAGGGGGGCGCCCCCCTTTCTTGGGGGGCAAGTCCCCCCCCCTTGGCCGCCGCCCCCCCTCTAGATCTCATCTAGAGGGGGCCGGCCCCCTTCCTCCTCCCCCTATAAATAGAGGGGCGAGGGGAGGTCTGCACAAACGCCTCCAAGGCGCAGCCCCTCCCCTCCCCAACACCTCTCCTACTCCGCAGAAGCTTGGCGAAGCCATGCCGGAGTACTGCCTCTCCATCACCACCACGCCGTCGTGCTGCTGCTGGAGCTTTCTTCCTCAACCTCTCCCTCCTCCTTGCTGGATCAAGGCGCGGGAGACGTCTCCGCTCCGTACGTGTGTTGAACGCGGAGGTGTCGTCCGTTCGACACTAGGATCTTCGGTGATTTGGATCACGACGAGTACGACGCCATCAACCTTGTTCTCTTGAACGCTTCCGCTCGCGATCTACAAGGGTATGTAGATGCACTCCTATCTCTCTTGTTGCTAGATGACTCCATAGATTGATCTTGGTGATGCGTAGAAATTTTTTATTTTCTGCAATGATCTCCAACAGTGGCATCATGAGCTAGGTCTATGCGTAGTTTCTATGCACGAGTAGAACACAATTTTGTTGTGGGCGTAGATTTTGTCAATTTACTTGCCACTACTAGTCTTATCTTGTTTCGGCGGCATCGTGGGATTAAGCGGCCCGGACCGACCTTATATGTACGCTTACGTGAGATAGGTTCCACCGACTGACATGCACTAGTTGCATAAGGTGGCTAGCGGGTGTCTGTCTCTCCCACTTTAGTCGGATTGGATTCGATGAAAAGGGTCCTTATGAAGGGTAAATAGAAATTGGCATATTACGTTTTGGTTTTGGTGTAGGTAAGAAATGTTCTTGCTAGAACCCTATAGCAGCCACGTAAAAACTTGCAACAACAATTAGAGGACGTCTAACTTGTTTTTGGAGCATATGCCTTGTGATGTGATATGGCCAAAAGGATGTGATGAATGAAATATATGTGATGTATGAGATTGATCATGTTCTTGTAATAGGAATCACGACTTGCATGTCGATGAGTATGACAACCGGCAGGAGCCATAGGAGTTGTCTTTATTTATTGTATGACCTGCGTGTCACTGAATAACGCCATGTAATTACTTTACTTCTTTGCTAAACCGTTAGCCATAGTAGTAGAAGTAATAGTTGGCGAACAACTTCATGGAGACACGATGATGGAGATCATGATGATGGAGATCATGGTGTCATGCCGGTGACGATGATGATCATGGCGCCCCGAAGATGGAGATCAAAGGAGCAAAATGATATTGGCCATATCATGTCACTATTTGATTGCATGTGATGTTTATCATGTTTCTGCATCTTATTTGCTTAGAACGACGGTAGTAAATAAGATGATCCCTCATAACAATTTCAAGAAAGTGTTCCCCCTAACTGTGCGCCGTTGCGAAAGTTCATTGTTTCGAAGCACCACGTGATGATCGGGTGTGATAGATCCTAACGTTCACATACAACGGGTGTAAGCCAGATTTACACATGCAAAACACTTAGGTTGACTTGACGAGCCTAGCATGTACAGACATGGCCTCGGAACACAAGAGACCGAAAGGTCGAACATGAGTCGTATAGAAGATACGATCAACATGGAGATGTTCACCGATGATGACTAGTCCGTCTCACGTGATGATCGGACACGGTCTAGTTGACTCGGATCATGTATCACTTAGATGACTAGAGGGATGTCTATCTGAGTGGGAGTTCATTAAATAATTTGATTAGATGAACTTAATTATCATGAACTTAGTCTAAAACCTTTGCAAAATGTCTTGTAGATCAAATGGCCCACGCTCATGTCAACCTCAACTTCAACGCGTTCCTAGAGAAAACCAAGCTGAAAGATGATGGCAGCAACTATACGGACTGGGTCCGGAACCTGAGGATCATCCTCATAGCTGCCAAGAAAGCATATGTCCTAGAAGCACCGCTAGGTGAAGCACCCGTCCCAGCGAACCAAGACGTTATGAACGCTTGGCAGTCGCGTGTTGATGATTACTCCCTCGTTCAGTGCGGCATGCTTTACAGCTTAGAACCGGGGCTCCAAAAGCGTTTTGAGCAGCACGGAGCATATGAGATGTTCCAAGAGCTGAAAATGGTTTTCCAAGCTCATGCCCGGGTCGAGAGATATGAAGTCTCCGACAAGTTCTACAGTTGTAAGATGGAGGAAAATAGTTCTGTCAGCGAGCACATACTCAAAATGTCTGGGTTGCACAACCGCTTGTCCCAGCTGGACATTAACCTCCCGGATGAGGCGGTCATTGACAGAATCCTTCAGTCGCTCCCACCTAGCTACAAGAGCTTTGTGATGAACTACAATATGCAGGGGATGGTGAAAACTATTCCTGAGGTATTTTCAATGCTGAAATCAGCAGAGGTAGAAATCAAAAAGGAACATCAAGTGTTGATGGTCAATAAAACCACTAGTTTCAAGAAAGGCAAGGGTAAGAAGAACTTCAAGAAGGACGGCAAGGGAGTTGCCGCGCCCGGTAAACCAGTTGCCGGGAAGAAGCCAAAGCACGGACCCAAACCTGAGACTGAGTGCTTTTATTGCAAAGGGAACGGTCACTGGAAGCGGAACTGCCCCAAGTACTTAGCGGATAAGAAGGCCGGCAACACCAAAGGTATATGTGATATACATGTTATTGATGTGTACCTTACCAGTACTCGTAGTAGCTCCTGGGTATTTGATACTGGTGCGGTTGCTCATATTTGTAACTCAAAACAGGAGCTGCGGAATAAGCGGAGACTGGCGAAGGACGAGGTGACGATGCGCGTCGGGAATGGTTCCAAGGTCGATGTGATCGCCGTCGGCACGCTACCTCTACATTTACCTACGGGATTAGTTTTAAACCTCAATAATTGTTATTTAGTGCCAGCTTTGAGCATGAACATTGTATCTGGATCTCGTTTAATGCGAGAGGGCTACTCATTTAAATCCGAGAATAATGGTTGTTCTATTTATATGAGAGATATGTTTTATGGTCATGCCCCGCTGGTCAATGGTTTATTCTTAATGAATCTCGAACGTGATGTTACACATATTCATAGTGTGAATACCAAAAGATGTAAGATTGATAACGATAGTCCCACGTATCTGTGGCACTGCCGCCTTGGTCACATTGGTGTCAAACGCATGAAGAAGCTCCATACTGATGGACTTTTGGAGTCTCTTGATTTCGAATCATTTGACATGTGCGAACCATGCCTCATGGGGAAAATGACCAAGACTCCGTTCTCCGGAACAATGGAGCGAGCAACCAACGTATTGGAAATTATACATACTGATGTGTGCGGTCCAATGAGCGTTGAGGCTCGCGGTGGATATCGTTATGTTCTCACCCTCACTGATGACTTAAGTAGATATGGGTATGTCTACTTAATGAAACACAAGTCTGAGACCTTTGAAAAGTTCAAGGAATTTCAGAATGAGGTAGAGAATCAACGTGACAGAAAAAAAAGTTCTTACGATCAGATCGTGGGGGAGAATATTTAAGTCACGAGTTTGGTATGCTCTCGAGGAAATGTGGAATTGTTTCACAACTCACGCCGCCTGGAACACCTCAGCGTAACGGTGTGTCCGAACATCGTAATCGCACTCTATTGGATATGGTGCGGTCTATGATGTCTCTTACCGATTTACCGCTATCATTTTGGGGATACGCTTTAGAGACAGCTACATTCACTTTAAATAGGGCACTGTCTAAATCCGTTGAGACGACACCGTATGAATTATGGTTTGGAAAGAAACCTAAGCTGTCGTTTCTAAAAGTTTGGGGATGCGATGCTTATGTCAAGAAACTTCAACCTGAAAAGCTCGAACCCAAGTCGGAAAAATGCGTCTTCATAGGATACCCTAAGGAAACCATTGGGTATACCTTCTACCTCAGATCCGAAGGCAAGATCTTTGTTGCCAAGAACGGGTCCTTTCTGGAGAAAGAGTTTCTCTCGAAAGAAGTAAGTGGGAGGAAAGTGGAACTTGATGAAGTACTACCTCTTGAACCGGTAAGTAGCGCAGCTCAGGAAGATGTTCCTGTGGTGCCTGCACCGACTAGAGAGGAAATTAATGATGATGATCAAGGTACTTCGGATCAAGTTACTACTGAACTTCGTAGGTCCACAAGGACACGTTCCACACCAGAGTGGTATGGCAACCCTGTCCTGGAAATCATGTTGTTAGACAACGGTGAACCTTCGAACTATGAAGAAGCGATGGCGGGCCCAGATTCCAACAAATGGCTTGAAGCCATGAAATCCGAGATAGGATCCATGTATGAAAACAAAGTATGGACTTTGACAGACTTGCCCGATGATCGGCGAGCGATAGAAAATAAATGGATCTTTAAGAAGAAGACGGACGCGGATGGTAATGTTACCATCTATAAAGCTCGACTTGTCGCTAAGGGTTATCGGCAAGTTCAAGGGGTTGACTACGATGAGACTTTCTCTCCCGTAGCGAAGCTGAAGTCCGTCCGAATCATGTTAGCAATTGCCGCATACTATGATTATGAGATATGGCAAATGGACGTCAAAACGGCATTCCTTAACGGCTATCTTAAGGAAGAACTGTATATGATGCAGCCGGAAGGTTTTGTCGATCCTAAGAATGCTAACAAGGTATGCAAGCTCCAGCGATCCATTTATGGGCTGGTGCAAGCATCTCGGAGTTGGAACATTCGCTTTGATGAGATGATCAAAGCGTTTGGGTTTATGCAGACTTATGGAGAAGCCTGCGTTTACAAGAAAGTGAGTGGGAGCTCTGTAGCATTTCTCATATTATATGTGGATGACATACTTTTGATGGGAAATGATATAGAACTTTTGGACAGCATAAAGGCCTACTTGAATAAGTGTTTTTCAATGAAGGACCTTGGAGAAGCTGCTTATATATTAGGCATCAAGATCTATAGAGATAGATTGAGACGCCTCATAGGTCTTTCACAAAGCACATACCTTGACAAGATATTGAAGAAGTTCAATATGGACCAGTCCAAGAAGGGGTTCTTGCCTGTGTTGCAAGGTGTGAAATTGAGCTCAGCTCAATCCCCGACCACGGCAGAAGATAAAGAAAAGATGAGTGTCATCCCCTATGCCTCGGCCATAGGGTCTATTATGTATGCCATGCTGTGTACCAGACCTGATGTAAACCTTGCCGTAAGTTTGGTTGCAAGACACCAAAGTAATCCAGGCATGGAACACTGGACAGCGGTCAAGAATATCCTGAAGTACCTTAAAAGGACTAAGGATATGTTTCTCGTTTATGGAGGTGACGAAGAGCTCGTCGTAAAGGGTTACGTCGATGCTAGCTTCGACACAGATCTGGATGACTCTAAGTCACAAACCGGATACGTGTATATTTTGAATGGTGGGGCAGTAAGCTGGTGCAGCAGCAAGCAGAGCGTCGTGGCAGGATCTACATGTGAAGCGGAGTATATGGCAGCCTCGGAGGCAGCGCATGAAGCAATCTGGATGAAGGAGTTCATCACCGACCTAGGAGTTATACCCAATGCGTCGGGGCCGATCACTCTCTTCTGTGACAACACTAGAGCTATTGCCCTTGCCAAGGAGCCCAAGTTTCATAAGAAGACCAGGCACATCAAGCGTCGCTTCAACTCCATTCGTGAAAATGTTCAAGACAGGGACATAGATATTTGCAGAGTGCATACGGATCTGAATGTCGCAGATCCGTTGACTAAACCTCTTTCGCGAGCAAAACATGATCAACACCAGAACTCTATGGGTGTTCGATTCATCACAATGTAACTAGATTATTGACTCTAGTGCAAGTGGGAGACTGTTGGAAATATGCCCTAGAGGCAATAATAAAATGATTATTATTATATTTCCTTGTTCATGATAATTGTCTATTGTTCATGCTATAATTGTATTAACCGGAAACAGTGATACATGTGTGAATACATAGACCACAACATGTCCCTAGTGAGCCTCTAGTTGACTAGCTCGTTGATCAACAAATATTCATGGTTTCTTGACTATGGACATTGGATGTCATTGATAACAGGATCACATCATTAGGAGAATGATGTGATGGACAAGACCCAATCCTAAGCATAGCACAAGATCGTGTAGTTCATTTGCTAAAGCTTTTCTAATGTCAAGTATCAGTTTCTTAGACCATGAGATTGTGTAACTCCGGATACCGTAGGAGTGCTTTGGGTGTACCAAACATCACAATGTAACTGGGTGACTATAAAGGTACACTACAGGTATCTCCGAAAGTGTCTGTTGGGTTGACACGAATCAAGACTTGGATTTGTCACTCCGTATGACAGAGAGGTATCCCTGGGCCCACTCGGTAATGCATCATCATAATGAGCTCAATGTGACCAAGTGGTTGGTCAAGGGATCATGCATTACGTAATGAGTAAAGTGACTTGCCGGTAACGAGATTGAACGAGGTATTGGGATACCGATGATCGAATCTCGGGCAAGTAACATACCGATTGACAAAGGGAATTGTATAAGGAATTACTTGAATCCTCGACATCGTGGTTCATCCGATGAGATCATCATGGAACATGTGGGAACCAACATGGGTATCCAGATCCCGCTGTTGGTTATTGACAGGAGAGCTGTCTCGGTCATGTCTGCATGATTCCCGAACCCGTAGGGTCTACACACTTAAGGTTCGGTGGCGTTAGGGTTATTAGGAAGACTTGTATGTGATTACCAAATATTGTTCGGAGTCCCGGATGAGATCTCGGACGTCACGAGGAGTTCCGTAATGGTTCGAAGGTGAAGATTTATGTATTGGAAGTTGTAATACGGTCACCGGAAAGTTTCGGGGGCATACCGGTATTGTACCGGGGCCACCGGAAGGGTTCCGGGGGTCCACCGGGAGGGGCCACCTCTCCCGGAGGGCCTCATGGGCCGTGGAGGGAAGGGAACCAGCCCTTAGAGGGCTGGGGGCATCCCCCCTTGGGCCCATGCGCCTAGGGTTGGGGGGAAACCCTAAGGGGGCGCCCCCCTTGCTTGGGGGGGCAAGTCCCCCCCCCTTGGCCGTTGCCCCCCCTCTAGATCTCATCTAGAGGGGGCCGGCCCCCTTCCTCCCCCCCTATAAATAGAGGGGCGAGGGGAGGGCTGCACACACACCTCCAAGGCGCAGCCCCTCCCCTCCCCAACACCTCTCTACTCCGTAGAAGCTTGGCGAAGCTCTGCCGGAGTACTGCCTCTCCATCACCACCACGCCGTCGTGCTGCTGCTGGAGCTTTCTTCCTCAACCTATCCCTCCTCCTTGCTGGATCAAGGCGCGGGAGACGTCTCCGCTCCGTACGTGTGTTGAACGCGGAGGTGCCGTACGTTCGGCACTAGGATCTTCGGTGATTTGGATCACGACGAGTACGACTCCATCAACCCCGTTCTCTTGAACGCTTCCACTCGTGATCTACAAGGGTATGTAGATGCACTCCTATCTCTCTCGTTGCTAGATGACCCCATAGATTGATCTTGGCGATGCGTAGAATTTTTTTATTTTCTGCAACGATCTCCAACACGAATATATCCGGATCCTCTTCGAATCCGGGGTCAAGGGCTCAGTTATGGTCCTCTGGCTGTGGTGCCGGGCTATGGATCTCCCTGGTTATTTTCTGCCATTCCTGTTATAAATGGACGGAATGAATATTTATGAAAAAAAGACTCAGCAAATGAATAGAGTAGAGTATGGGATGGCAACTCACCCAGCTGGGGGGGTTGCACATGGAAAATCCATCTCGTGGCTTAATGCGGATGAACTCCTCTCTTTCCCCCTTGTATAAACCGGACAGTATTTCCACCAGAGCGGTGGTGGAGTCCGAACCCTTCCGACCGCAGCGGGTGGCGTCGTCTTCTCCATTGAAGTGCCACATGGGACGCCCTCGGTACTGGAGTGGCTGAACCCCCCGCATTATGGATATCGTTGTAACTTCAACTATTGATAGTCTGAACTGAGCGAGCGTTCTTATCTTACTCATCAATTGAAGAACCTCCCTGCTATCTTCCTCTCTGAGGCTCCAGGGACGCCAGTTGAGGCGTTTCTTCAGTGGAGCATTTGTAAACTCAGGAAGACCCATTCGGATTGGGTCAGGAAGGGTGACGTCCTCAATATAAAACCACTCGGAAGGCCATTCTTCGGATGCCTTCTTCGGTGTGCCGGATAAGTATCCGGTCCCGGCGATGCGCCATATCTCAGCTCCGCCCACTTGGAATATTGATCCCCCTTGATTACGGGGGACGAGGCAAAACAACTTCTTCCATAGCTCAAAATGGGCTTCACAACCCAGAAATAGCTCGCAAAGAGCGACATAACCTGCGATGTGCATGATGGAGGCATGTGTAAGTTGTGCAGCTGGAGGCCATGGTACTCCAGAAGCTCGCGGAGGAATGGATGGATTGGAAATCCGACACCCCTCAGTAAGTAGGAAACAAGGCATACTCGCTCCCTCCTGGATGGGTTGGGAAAGTTCTCCGCTTGCTCCCCGCCGTGGAAGCCAATCCGGCTCGAACGGGGACTAGATATGCAGGAGGTAGAAACCCTTGGGTCTGCAACTTCACTAATTGGTCGTGGGATACAGTACACTTCTCCCAATCGCCCGGCTTGGTGCTGTGAGGGTGGGAGGAAGAGTTGTGAGCGCCGGCCATGTTGGAGTGGTTTTTTCGGGCATGTTCTAATGATTCCTCGCTTGCGGAAGATGGTGAGGATTGGATCTGAAGATCCCCGTATCTTTAATAGACAATTTATTTACATGGTTAGGGTGGCAAGTGTAAAAATGCCCCGACTTCTCGCATTAGCTCGACACGTGGAGGCTGGGGCTATAAAGGTACAAAAGCCGATGAGCGTAATATTAAATGGGAAGCCGGCCACTGCTCTTTACAACAGGTACTTTGAAGAGTTCGGAAAAGGAACCCGCCTTGCAATGCCGAAGACAATCTGCACGCTGGACTCATCGTCATTGAAGCCTGGTTCGGGGGCTACTGAGCGAGTCCTGGATTAAGGGGTCCTCGGATAGCCGGACTATATGCGTTGGCCGGACTGTTGGGTTATGAAGATACAAGATAGAAGACTTCATCCCGTGTCCGGGTGGGACTCTCCTTTACGTGGAAGGCAAGCTTGGCGATTCGGATATGAAGATTCCTTTCTCTATAACCGACTCTGTGTAACCCTAGCCCCCTCCGGTGTCTATATAAATCGGAGGGTTTAGTCCGTAGGACAAGAACAATCATAATCATAGGCTAGCTTCTAGGGTTTAGCCTCTACGATCTCGTGGTAGATCTACTCTTGTAATACTCATATCATCAAGATCAATCAAGCAGGAAGTAGGGTATTACCTACATCGAGAGGGCCCGAACCTGGGTAAACGTTGTGTCCCCCGCCTCCTGTTACCATTAGCCTTAGACGCACAGTTCGGGACCCCCTACCCAAGATCCGCCGGTTTTGACATTGACAGTGGGCTCGCCTCCCACCAACTTGGGGGGCAAGCTCCCCCCCTTGGCCGCCACCCCCTTCTAGATGCATCTAGAGGGTCCGACCCCCTCTTCCCTTCACCCTGTAAATAGAGGGGGGGGGGGCTGGGAGGGCAGCCGCACCCCTTCCCCTGGCGCACCCCTTCCCCCTCCTACACCTCCTCCTCCTCCGTAGTGCTTGGCAAAGCCCTGCCGGAGAACCACGAGCTCCACCACCACCATGCCGTCGTGCTGCCGGAGTTCTCCCTCAACTTCTCCTCTCCCCTTGCTGGATCAAGAAGGAGGAGACGTCCCCGGGCTGTACGTACGTGTGTTGAACGCGGAGGCGCCGTCCGTTCGGCGCTTGGATCGGATCTTCCATGATTTGAATCGCCGCGAGTACGACTCTATCAACCACGTTCTTGTAACGCTTCAGCTTAGCGATCTTCAAGGGTATGAATATGCTCTCTCTCTCTCGCTCGCTCGCTCTCTC
The DNA here is from genome assembly GCF_018294505.1 of Triticum aestivum. Taxonomy (NCBI): domain Eukaryota; kingdom Viridiplantae; phylum Streptophyta; class Magnoliopsida; order Poales; family Poaceae; genus Triticum; species Triticum aestivum. The sequence goes on from NC_057801.1 coordinate 662,653,198, forward strand.
TCTAGTTGCTAGCATCTCCTAGATTGATCTTGGTGACACGTAGGAAATATTTTGAATTATTACTACGTTCCCCAACATACCACCCTCGGTTTATATAGATACCGATAGGGTTAGGGTTAAAGAAGATAGATTACAATAAGAGATAAAGAGATCCTGCCTATCCTTGACTTGGAGGGCACACCACGACTTCATAAATCTCCCGTTGCTGCACGGCTTCACCAGTCCGGCCCATATTGATGGGCGAGTGCCTTGAGGACCCCTTAGTCTGTAACCCCCTCACTCAGGGTGTTGTAGCGTCTTACCCCATGGACTTGTCGGGCAGTGTCTCGTTTTACATGGATGATGTCGTCCTATTTTGCCACCCAGATAGGATGGATACATGCAATCCACGACCTCCTTGCATTATTCGGTCAGGTATCAGGGTTGCACACTAAACATTGCTAAGTGCTTGGTGACTCCCATCGATTGCTCTTGAGATGACAATGGTTATGGGCTACACCTTGCTTCCTTCCCGATCAAATACCTTGGAATCTTTCACACTGCATGAAAGTCATCCCACGAGGCCCTCTAGTTCCTCATCAGTCGGATCACATACATGCTTCCTACTTGGAAGGCGGTCATGATGACCAAGGTTGACTCTGGTCAAGTCGGTCTTGGAGGTCGCCCCACGCTGTGCGTTGAGAAATGGGCCACGAAGCAAATTGATAAGATCCTTCGATGGTTCCTCTAGACAGATAGAGCGCCTACGTTGGGCGACCATTGCCACAACTTTAGACGGGTAGAGCGCCTACTTTGGGAGACCACTGCCACAACTTTAGACAGGTAGAGCGCCTACGTGGGGTGACCACAACCACATCGAATGTTCAAGGTTTTTACGCCCTCTCAAGCTTGGCGTTCTTCCTGACCTCACGAAAATAGTGGCGCGTCTCGGGGTTCGGTGGCTTTAGATGATGCGGAACGACTTGTTGCGCCCTTGGCAGGGCCTCGATAAGCGGTTCTCTACAGATGAATGTGAGGGGTTCACTGCTTCCATCAAGATGATGGTAGGTGATGGAACCTGTCTACCCTCTTCTTGGAGGACCGATGGATCGAGGGTAGGTTGATCATCGAGACCGCGCCTGAGCTACTTCTCCTAGTCTCGAGATGCATTCGGAAGCGTCGTACCATTCGTTAGGCTATCACTGATAGGCGGTGGATCGCGGACCCGTGGCACACTTAAACCCATGACGCTGTGGCAGTACATCCAGGTCTAGTGGAGCGCTCGCCTTGAGCAACACTCTGACTCGCGGGATGCTCTGACTTACATCGACTACCAGTGGCATGTACTCCTCCAAGTCATGCTATGACACATCTTCAATGCTTGGGCTTCATGGAAGACTTGGGCCCCACGCTTGAAAATCATCTGGCTCACTTACCATGACAAATTCTGGATGGCGAAGAGATTTGCCACGCATTGTCTCCTTAACCCCTGCGCGGTGTGTAATGTGTGATTAGGAGGATGAGTCGATGGAACACCTGGTGACTTGCCCCCCTCCCTCCCCAGCGAACCCTTTGGAGATACGGGATCATTTTCTGGATCTGATTGACTCCTTATCCCCCGGCCCATGGAGTTAGGTTTGCGGATTGGTGGCACAATGCCACCCATTGTGCCCCCTACCGCTACGCGCAAAGGCGCATCGACGATGATCATGTTGAAGTCCTGATGGATTTGGAAGCATTACAATGCGGACATCTTCAAAGGCGCACGCCCAAACATCGCCAGCCTCCTCGACACGGTCAAGGTGAGGGCTAGGTTGTGGGTGCAGGCGGACGCTACGGGGCTCGCAGATCTACCGCCTTAACACTCACGGGCATGACCCTTTCTTCGATATATAAGATAAAGTTGTATCATGAGATAATCTATCATGTAAGCTAAATTCGTTGATTGAGTGAACGGTGCACGTTTCAAACCCACAAGCTCGGCGTGGGCATGTACGGTGCTGGGTGTCTGTAAAGAAAACGTTGGTCACGCAGTGGATACCGTCCCGTTTCTGGTGGCGTGGGCTCGGTGGTGCACGCCGCACGCACACACCACACCACCCTCGCCTGCACGCCGCATGGCCTCCGCTTTTGGTGCCGTGGACGCCGGGGCAAGGCAGCTAGCTCAGCTCGCCGGGCCCGGCCCGACCCGACGCCGTTAGAATAGCATAGCAGGGACGGGGACGGCCCCCCGACGGAACGGAAAAGGCGCGGTCAACTCGACCCACCCCACCACCGCCACACCGGATAAACAAACCGGAGCCCAGCGCCCCGCCCCGCCCCGCTCCTTTCCTCATTCATTCATCCCTCTCCCCTCGCCTTCTTCCCGCAGCCCCCCGCCCCCCTCCTCCCCCACCCACAGCGCGCACGCGGCGCAGCCGAGAGAGCACGCGAGGAGGAGAGCAACCCGGCCGCTCGGAGCTCCCAGCGCTCACCCGGTACCGTCGGGCGGCAGTGGCCTGGCCTGGCTCTGGCGCGTGCGCGTCCTGTGCGTCCGGGAGCTGTGGCGGCGCCGTCTCGGCTGAATGCGATGTGAGCTCCTGTCCTCCCTTCTCTCCCGGGCAGCTCTGGGGCGCTGGCCTGGTTTCCGTGGGTTTTGCGGGGTTCTGTTTTTGTGCGGGTTGTGTTCCGCGAGTGGCGGCGCGGTGATGGTGTGGCCTCCGGACGGGGGCGGACCCCTGGCCGGATCGGTAGATCGTACCCTCTCTGGTTCCGTAGATGCGCGCGTTCTCCGGGACGAATTCTCGCGGCGGAGCGTGGACTTTCGGGCCGTCTCCCTCAGAATTTATTTGTTTTTCTTACATTGCAGGGGTTGAGCAGAGGAACCAGTTGTACTTCTATATTTTTCAAAACTAGGCTTGTTTATTATGTTATCTTTCTACAGTATAACATGCTATACCATACGTACATCCTATTAAACTTGCTAGTACTAGTTTATGTATATTAGTATTAGCGTGAAGAGAAGACGAAGAGAGGGCTATGGTTTGGTTCTGCAAGGCACATGATTTCATTTCATCTTCAAAATGCAATAGAAATTGGCGGCAACTAATTGAGATTTGGTGTTCTTGGTGCTACGTTCCCCCACAGCTTCCACGGGAAGTTAACTCTCACACAAAAAACATGTGACGTGCCCTCTGGTAGCCAAACTGTCATCTCTCAGCACTGTGCATGCATATGGAGGCAATTTTCCGAAACTTCCAGCTGTCTTGCGCTTAAAGTGACGTCCGGTTTATATGTAGCCAAAAAGTGTGTTCTTGCGCCATGAGCAATTTGTGGGTTCAGGGGTTCCTCTTTGATTGCTAGTTAGGCCTACCTAGTTGTTACACAGTCACTGTGAGCCTATCTCAATCAAATCCGTCAGTGTTAGTAATCCTGCCTTGTTTGCTCATGGAGAATTTTTGTTCTCACAGGGACAGCTCGTAGCGGCTGCTTCAGTCATGCACTTTCTGGCGGTCTAATCTTTCCGAGGAGGTGCAGTAATCTACTTGTTCGATGTTCTATCGACTGGAGCTGCTAAAAGTTTGTTGGTAACCTTGTTTATTTCCAATTGCAGGCAATATCGTATGCCTTACTACCTGGCATTGGCTGGCTTAGATGTCGTTTCGTAGCATAGCTCGTGATGTTAGGGATGGTTTCGGTAGCTTGTCGAGACGGAGCTTTGATGTGACAATCGCAAGCCTTTATGGTCTTACTGGGCATCACAAGGGGAAGGCTCAAAGTTCATTGGATGACTTCCTTGATCCAGCTCCTGTAATTCAAGAGAGTCGGTGGGCAAGTCTTCCTCCTGAACTCCTCCAAGATATCATACGGAGACTGGAGGCTGATGAGAGCACCTGGCCATCCAGGAAGCACGTCGTCTGCTTCGCGGCTGTTTGTAAGACATGGAGGGAAATGTGCAAAGAGATTGTGCTGAGCCCTGAGTTCTCTGGGAAGCTTACGTTCCGAGTCTCTCTAAAGCAGGTAAAGGGAAAAAAAGAGATACGGACATCCTTTGCTGAAAGTGCCTACTACTATTTATACTAAAACTGTGAGCAGTGGACATCTTTTCTTGTGCTTCATACGCTACAACTTTTGTTGTCTTGACAGCCTGGTCCTCGAGATGGAATGATTCAATGTTTTATAAAGAGGAACAAATCAAAATCCACCTATCAGCTCTACCTGTGCCTTACCAATGGTATGTTATGCTTCCCCATTTGTACTAGCAGTTGTACATTTTTTTTCTGTGTATGCTGGGTTATTATCTCACTGAGATATAGCCGAGGATGAAAACGTAACCAGTCTTAAATATTTCATCATGCTTGAGTGCTTAAATTGACTGTTCTGCCTCGTTTCATGTAAACTTCTCTAGTTCTAACTTGTGACATGGGAAATGTTTTTCTGTATGAAGGGATCAAATGCCTGAATTATCTCCTCCCACTTAATCAAATATGCTGAATCTTTTTCTTTTGAGCAGTTGTTACTGCAGAATCTGGCAAGTTCCTCTTATCTGCTAAAAGGAACCGCAAGACATCTTGCACAGAGTATGCCATCTCAATGGACTCTGCCAACACCTCAAGATCGAACAGAACCTACATTGGAAAGCTGAGGTGATTAACACTTAAGTTTATGGAAAAAAACTTTTGACATTCTGCTTGTTTGAGAGTGTGACACCAAGCTTACCATTTTTCCAGGTCAAACTTCCTCGGCACAAAGTTTTTAATCTACGACACGCAGCCCCCGTACAACGGGGCCGTAGTGCCACCTGTTGGAAGAAGCAGCAGAAGGTTCAACTCAACAAGGGTCTCTCCGAAGGTGCCTGCCGGCAGTTACAACATAGCTCAGGTGACATACGAGCTAAATGTTCTTGGCACGAGAGGGCCTAGGCGGATGCGCTGCATCATGCACTCCATACCAGCCTCGTCGGTTGAGCCCGGCGGTGTCGTCCCCGGCCAGCCGGAGCAGATCGTGCCTCGGGCCCTGGGCGACTCGTTCCGCAGCATCACGTCCTTCTCCCAGTCGTTCCGCAGCAGCGCCACCTTCTCCAGGTCCATCATGGACCAGTCCATGGACTTCAACAGCGCGCGCTTCTCCGAGATCAGCGGCTGCGGCGGGGTGACGGACGGCGACGGCGAGGGCGAGGTCAAGGAGAGGCCGCTGGTGCTCCGCAACAAGCCCCCGAGGTGGCACGAGCAGCTGCAGTGCTGGTGCCTCAACTTCCGCGGCCGCGTGACCATCGCCTCGGTGAAGAACTTCCAGCTGACCGCCGCGTCGAACCCGCCGCCCGCCGGCGCCCCGACCCCCTCGCAGCCCGGCCCGGTCGACCCTGAGAAGGTCATCCTGCAGTTTGGGAAGGTCGCGAGGGACATGTTCACCATGGACTACCGCTACCCTCTGTCGGCCTTCCAGGCGTTCGCCATCTGCCTCAGTAGCTTCGACACGAAACTGGCCTGTGAATAATTTGTGACACCAAGACCAAAGCGAAAGCGAAGAAGGGGCGCCGGCGCAGATGATCAGACGTCGCCGTCGCCCTGGTTCTTTAGGTTCTTATTAGCTCATGTTTTCGTTTCGCCGTCGTCTTTTTCCTGGTTGTAATTGTGCTTGCTGCTGTAGTATTGAAGAACTGGACACGTACATGAAAAGCATGTGATTCTTGGCCTGCCTGCCCTCTCTCTTCCATGATACAACGTGCTCCCGGTCCATCATCCATGCCATGGTGCAATGTAACATGCCCTGGCAGTGCCACACAATAAGAAGAAGAAAGTTACGTACCATTGACCAACTGTCCTGTGCGCTTTAGTACATGATTTCCGAAACACTGCAGGAAACAAAAGCTGGCGTGGGCTCCCGTTCTGCGCCCCCTGCGTCGCCCGAATTGTGCGAGTCCCTGTCGCTCTCGCTGGCCCCGAGGCGGAAGGAGGAAGGCTCGGCATGGCGTGCCGCTTTTATTAGTGGGCATGGTCAGTCACAGAGACGGAGGGACGGTGACCACGCCTGTGCTGTGCTATGCAATGCAAGTGCGGGTTAATCATTGCGCGAACGACGCCCCTTCCGATGGCGCGCTGGTCACACAGGACAAAACAGTGCCTGCCGTGCTGCGCGCCCGACGGGGGCAATGGCATCGTCTCACATGGGGCGCTGCCTGCCTTTTCCCGTCTCCTTGAGTGAGTGTGCATGCCGTGCCAACATCTTTTAATCAGGTTCGGGTTTCTTTCATCAATCAGTGGCATGCACGCAGGGAGCTCGCCGAGTAAAGGAGAAAGGGGAAAAGATCGAAAGGGCGAGCAAACCTGGGCCTATGTCAGGACCCCGACTCAATGCCACATCGATCTAGCATGTAACACCTCATATCACTTTGCGGCCTCACGCACGGTATCCCCACGGGTGTCGCATTACCTTTGCCCGGGACCGTTTGCGCCTTTTGGCACACGTATATGACAGTGTCGCTAGCATCCATATGATAAGGAGTCCGGGCTGACATGGCTAGTCGTAAACCCAAAGTGGCACAGACTTACAGGGACAGGCATCCATGACCCAGCATCGAACGTGTCGGTCATCAGCGAGTGAATCCAGGCTGTAGCACTGGGCTAGCAGGACTCCGGTGAACCGGGCTGTAGCGGGCTAACAGGACTCCGGTATTCATCGCGTGACATTTCCCCGAAGGGACAGACACAGGAACGAAGAAGGACACATGCCGGCCAGCCTAAGTGTCCCGGAGCAGTAGCAAGCTACCATGGCTCGGTGGAAACACTAGGAGACATTTCCCGGTAAGAGAGGCTACCAAGGATAAACAACTAGATGGTCAGATCCCACACATACCAAGCATTTCAATAACATACACACAATATGCTCGATATGTGCAAATACAACATGGCATCACAACATGACTCTATGACTCAAGTATTTTAATCAATAGGCTCCGAGGAGCGAGATATTACAAACATGGGTCTCACGACCCAACAATCAGAGCATACAAGTCAAAGCACAAGCGGAAGCTATCATGTCTGGGTACAGACATCTATAAATGAAAAAGGCCGAGAAGCCTGACTATCTATCAGATCCTGCCGAGGGCACAAGATCGTAGCTGAGGTAACAAGCTAAACGTCGAAGACCACGCGGAAATACTAGTGAGACTGAAGTCTCTCTGCAAAAACATAAAATAGGCAAACGTGAGTACAAATGTACCCAGCAAGACTTACATCAGAACTATCTACATATGCATCATTATCAACAAAGGGATGGTGGGGTTTAACTGCAGCAAGCCAGCTTTGACTCGGTGGCTATCCTGAACTACGACTGCGAGTAACTTTTTGAGGTGGCGCACACGAGTCCACATATTCACCATATCAATACACCACTATGGATCCGCTCCCGTCTCCCTACGAGAACGCCATCCATAGCACTCACGCTTATCTTGCGTATTTTAGAGTATCCACTTTCACTTGTCTATGAACTGATATAAGCAACCCAGAAGTCCTTTTCCGCGGACACGGCTATTCGAATAGATGATGTTAACCCTGCAGGGGTGTACTTCTTCATACATGTTTCCACCACTTAGCGTCTGCACACGACATGTGCTCGGCAGACTTCAAGCGAAAGCCGACGTGGGTGTAGACCACGACCTACCTAAACACTCAAGTCTCTAGTCCAGGTTTATCGCCTATTCGGGTTCCATCCATGAGGAGATCCGGCCGGAGTTTCGCTCACAGCCCCAAACGATGTGAACAGGGTTCCCGAGATACCAAACGGGCATCCGGTACACCGTGCCACGTACCTACCGCATCACAGCCCACCCCTACGGTCAGCGCTGTCCACGGCCTCCAGTAAGCTACAAACACCAGAAACTACTTGCAACTCCTGGACAGAGGACTAGGGTGAATAAGAAGTCGAGCGGGGTCATATTTCAGGGCCCAATGTATGGTAGTAGCTGAATCATGGATCACAAACACAGAACTCAGTTCCTGAGGACGGCTGCAATGAGACAACCCACCATGTACTCCTACATGGCCTCTCACCGCTACCTTTACCAAATCGTGTTCACACACTTAGCTCACACACAGTAGGACATGTTCACACGCCTCTGATTCATCCCCGATGAATCAGACCTGACTCAACTCTAAGCAGTAGCAGGCATGACAAACAAGCATGAATGAGTAGGCACAACAGGGCTCAAACAATTCCTACTCATACTAGTGGGTTTCATCTATTTACTGTGGAATGACAGGTCATGCAAAGGATAAAGGGGTTCAGCTACCGCAGCAAGTAACAGATGAATCGTTGTTGTCCTAATGCAGTAAAAGAGAGCAGGAGCGAGAGAGTAGGATTGTATCAGAATGAACAAGGGGGTTTTGCTTGCCTGGCACTTCTGAAGATAACATTGAGTCTTCATCAGTGTCAACGATCACATCATCGGTATCATGTCTATCGAGAGGGGACAAATACCGGCAACACAGAAGGGAACACAATCAATGCAATGCACAATATGATGCATGATCATGACATGGCAAAATGAATGTGTTTTGAGCTAATGCAACTAGCAACAGATTAAATGAAGTTGGTTTGAATACAAGATTCAAATTCAAACTCCATATGTGATTAATCAAATGCCATTTAATTGATTTGTGCTAAACATCAGCTAAAAGTTGTTCTAACATGCATGAAAATGGTACAGATGGATTCCTTGAATTTTTCTGATAATTTTTCATATATAAATTATTTAATTTGGAGTTACGGTTAATTTTCTATGATTTATTGAAGTTTTAGCTATTTTCTGAAATTTCCTGATTATTTTTAAATCCAGAAAATACTTATTGCGTCAGCCCCACGTCACAGTGACGTCAGCAGGGTCAACTGGGCTGGCTCGGGTCAAACCTGACCAGTGGGGCCCACTGGTCAGTGACTAGTGCTGGTTAGTGACAATGACAGGTGGGACCAGGTCAACAGCCACGTCAGCTTGGTCAAAGCTGACGTGTGGGCCCATGGTGGTTAGATTAAAACTTAACAGAAAAAGATAAGGATTAAATAAGGGCGTGGGGCCCATACGTCAGCGGCTCTGGGGAGGTTAGCTGGCCGTGATTAGTGCTAATCACGCGGCCACGTCGGCTAGGGACGCCGGCGACCATGGCGACGGCGGGACCTCGCCGGAGTTTCTCGGGATGGTGCTACAGCCCGCGGCTGGTCGCGCTGAGGGCACCAAGAGGGAGCCCGTGCTCCCGCGCATCTAGGGGGACCCACGAGAGGGCGTGGGGTGGCCGGAGTTGAGCGCGGCATCGACCCCGGCGGCGGCCGGAGCTCGGGGGTTCGCGGGACCGGCGCTGCGGTGTGCAAACGAGACGGTTGTCGCGCTAGATTTACTCTACGGGACGTAACGAGTGCAACGGACGCATGCGTGGGACCAAAAGGTCACCGGGGCTTCACCGGCGACGAGCCCGTGCGGCGGAGCGTCTCGGCTCCGGTGGAGGGAGCGGCTGGAGCTCGAAATCGGACATGGGGTTAGGGGGAAACGAAGCAGGGGCTCACGGAGATCACGATGAGACGGTCGGCGTGCTCGGGGAAGGCCTGGGGCGACGGGACAGCGACGGCGATCTCCGGCGACCGAAGCTTGAAGACGAGTCGATGCGGTCGAGTTGGGGCGTCCGAGCGCTCGGGGCTTGCTCGAGGCGACGTAACAGGCGGTGGCGGAGTTTGCAGACTACACGGGGAGGCGAGAGGAGCATGGTGGGCGTGGTGGCAGCGAACGACGGCGGCGGCTCTCTGTTCGGGCGAAGAACGAAGAGGGAGAGGGGAAGGAGAGCAGCGAGTGAGGGAGAGGAGAGAGGGCCACCAGGGGGGGTTCGTGGCATCGTGGTGGCGTGAGGGGGGGGGGCTCGGGAACGCCTCGGTGGAAGCAGGAGGTGGCCGAGGCGGCATCGGCGCTCGCCACCCGAGCTGCTTCGGTGCGAGGGAAGGAAGAAGACAAGGGGGAGGAGGTGGGCTGGGCCGGCCAATTGGGGGGGGGGGGAGCTGGGCCGGCTACAGGTAAGTGGCCCAGGTACTTCCTTCTCTCTCTCTCTTTTATTTCTATTTCAGTTCTGTTTTCTTTTTTTTTTAATTCTTTTGCCACTGTTTTGAATTAAAATAATAATTCAAACAATGCCAAAGCTCCTCTGAATATTTTATATTGCTAGATGGACTTTTCCAAAAGCTTATAAAATATTTCAGGGGGTATTTGAAATTATATTCTAATTATATGAATATAATTCAAATTCAAATAGCTAATGAATTAAATCCAAAGTCCCAAAAATAAATCCTTAAAAATGTTCAATATTTTGGTTGGGACCAGAACCCTTACCAAAAATTATCAAACATTTAAGAAGAGCCTTTTGGAGCAATGAATGAGATTTCTAGGGTTTTTGCCCCTCTTTTATTTAGGGTTTTGAGGCTTCCAATATTCCTCAATTCAAGTTTCAAAAATATAGACATGATGCACACATGAAGCTAGCCTAGAGCAATGCCAGAAACTAGGGATGTGACAACTCACCCCCACTAAACAAGAATCTCGTCTCGAGATTCAAGCGTAGGGTAGGATGAAGGGGAAACGCAAACTAGTATAATCTTCACGATCCAGGGTGCACTTCAAATGAACGTTGATTTGAACACCATTATTGTCTTGAAGTCTTGCTCTGAGAAATCCTGTCAACATGACATGGAGGGAAGAAGGAGACTCTAGAAGGGTCGATCTTCTCGAAGATCGAACAACTCAGGATTAACTCACGGAATGAGACATAGCAACATCTCTCGAGCTGAGAGATGAAGCACACCTCTAGAGAAATGGAGTGGAACAGATGACGAAGGTTCACTAGGTAGACAACGATTCCACACCTAAGAAGGTGGTGAACGGTTGTCAACGTAGCGAGGAGTTGAGTTGCCATGATACCACGACGAAACATCCTGGAGGGGGGTGATTCGTAGATTATTATCTTAAGTGGCAAAGAGAATTACCTTTGATATAGAGATCGTTAAGACTCTCTATATCAGCCTAAGGCAAATCACAGCAATCGATTGGCGGGGTCGGTAGAATGGCATACTTGGACTTGGATGATGTGGATTACCTTGTTGAAGACAACGTAATGGATGATTTTGCTTATCACCGGAAATGGAAGAGACCCATGGTAGAATGGCACATTGGCGGTGCAAGCTAGGAACAAAATGCAAATGCTGGGAATGATTCTGGTAACTGGGGAAGAACCCAACAAAAGAGAGTGAATTCACTGTTTGAAAAGGTCATAGCATTTGCCGAGGAAACTGAGAGGAATCCCAGTTAGAGATGATGATAACACGTAGTGCTTGTGCGTGCTCTCAAGAACTTGAGCATTTCCATAATCATCAAGGTTTTATCAACAACCGCGTCAAGGGTGCTGACAACACAACATACTACCATGATAAATAGCGATGGACGATGCAGATGCGAAGGAGGATAACACTTTCTCAGATTTCACCTTAGCGAGGCCAAGCAAATAAAATCTGGATGATCGACCGAGAGACATTTAGCACTCCGCTTCTAATGTTCTCCTTGATGTGCTAGTATAACCCATTCATAGATATGGTTTGATATCTAAAACATCAAGTAAAAGGTCGGACTTCGGGAACACAAAAATCCATAGGGGCAACTAGGGAGTAAATCCTACGAAATCCCTATGGGGGGGGTGGCCAACTTCCTCAAACAAGATACTATAATAATAGGTCTACCGGATGGGTGTGTTGGCCACGACATCCACCTTACCGGTTATCGAGAGACCAATATTATAGTTCTTAGGGAAATGTTCCAACCATCATATCTGCCTGAGATTCAGCTCTGGTTGGTGTTAGGATATTCCAGGCTCATCGAGTCTTAGGAAGAAAAATGAAAGTTTGCAACACAAATCGACGAGATGACGTTGCGGGATTCTCGGGAGATGAACTACGATAGCAAGCTCCAAAACATGAGCTGGTTCTGCTACAAACATGTGAACACGTTGTCCCAGACAAGCATGACCACGTGGTAGTCTTATAATAAAACACTACCGAGTTCAGGAGGGGGAACCATCAACGAGGGTATCGAAGTTCTTTCATAAGTCCGGATTAGCTCTTATGAAGGAACTCCTTCTCCTTGAACAAATCAATCAGTGGCTTGGTGTGCTAGGGATACATATAGATTGAAGGTTGCAAGTCTTCAAACCACAGCATTCTTCGCACGTGTGCATGACTGATTTGGAATGATTCCAAAGAAAGCAACATTGACTTTCTCGAATCCACGGCGGCAACTTGCATCAGATGCACATGAATTAAAGGAAGTCACTACCTTCATCCAAACATATGCTTCATGAGCTAGCATGAACAAATGCTTTCAAAAGTTTCCAACACTAGCTTAATGTTCAGCAAAATTATGGAGAAGACAAGGATGTTGTCAATGGGCTCAACAACAATTCATCTAGGTTTCCTTTTAAAAGGAATTCCATAGTTAAGTGAACACGGTGATAGCATTGGTCAGACCCAAAGGATATAATGGTGTATGCTCGAGGGATCAACCACGAGTAAGACAACATTACGAACATCGTTGGTTCCGACTTGATTTGACGATAGCCCACACTCAAATCAAAGGATTGGTAAGACAATAGGTCCAGCAACTGATCACAAGGACCAATCGATGAAGATATCATCTTTCTTCAACACACACTACACAAGAATATCCCTTTGGAATGAACTAAGTCAGGCAAGCTTTTATCTTCCAACCCTCCAAGTTGTCGTTTAGCTTAACCAACTAGCTCAGGGATATCTAACACCGATTCTTGGAGAGAAGGTGGTTCACAAGAAACCAACTTGATCACGAACTCAACATAGCGGTCAGGTGACAACCCGGTAACACCTCCAAGAAGATATTTGGAAAGTCACGAACCACCGGTATGTTACTAAGCTCGAGAACAATCTTGCTTTTGAGGGCAAGACGATATGATCAAATGAGTGAGGACTTGACAAGATCCTAACTCATCAATCGAAGGGTGCACCGAAATAAGGACTAGGTAGCACGATCAGTCTTAGAAGGATGATTCGAAAACCAACATACTAAGAATGAAATTATTATCCTTTAACTACCAAGCAACAGAGTTGCTAGCAGTATTGATTTCACACATCACAATTCATTTGTCGGTATTCCGGTTGCATCAACACGAGGGCCGAGGAATGAACAGTGATGGCAAGAAGTATCACTGTACCAAGAGTTCATGGGATGGTGTGCAATTCCTATAACAATCTCGATATAAAATATGTAATACTCCAAGGTAGAGCAGAACCAAAAGCTGGATTGGCATTTGATCTGCGGAATACAACTACTTTGACCCAATCCTAGATATGGAAGAGGTACTGGAGTTTGTTTCTCCTAGTCATTCCGGAATAGAATGGCTTGACAGACCACAAGAGTCATAGGCATCGATGAACGAACGCACGCATACTCTTGACTATCAATTGATAGACGAGGGTCAGAATGCAACTAAAGAGAACAACTCAAAGGAACATATAACTTTCTGAGTTGTGGATGCATAGATTAGTATGTCGAACCAAGTTCAACATATTTCTTCCGGATAACCCATGCAGAAAGGTAGAACTGGCAGAGTCACGATTTATGAATGGAGAACTCCTGAAGAGTACTCTAATTGTGATTTTTTTTGATCCAATAAACATCTGCCATAAGTAGTTCATGGTATTTGGGAGAAGAAGATACCACGGACTTCAAGGACTATCGCAAAGGTTACTAATATCCTAAAGGCACTAGCAATTACTATCCACATGAAGTAGGTAGAGTGAATCTCGGGTTCAGAACCCAGGAGTAGAATACCTACTACTAAGTAGCATCACGGGATGCTTCCGAGAATAAAGGCCAGAATCTTCACACTAGGACACAAATCATGGCTAGACCACTAGATGATCCCCTAAGCACTTAGGGTCATAATAATAATTCCAACATATATGTCGAGGCAATAATTACCTCAACACACCGATTAGTGTGGTTAATCTGGCCCATGGGAACATCGGAAACAGAAGGAAGGGATTTGCAAATGCATCGGACTATTTAGAAACCTGGGATGACTCGGACAGCATAACGGCTATAATTGCTCAAAAAGATTTGAGACAATCACAAAAATGGTGGCATAACCACTCAGAAGCACAATATCAAGGTTCCGAGATCAACAATTAACATACGGAAGTAGTAGGAACTGAACTGAGACTTAAATCCAACAATCTTATAAGTCTACTGATTAGTAACACGTGATCCTAATAGAAAGAAGAGATAGCCTAGTTCTTAATCCCCGCAGGAAAGATAAGATGACTCAGATCAGAAGGGCATGAGGTATAAGGAGTAAAAAGAGCCTTACGTTCCATCCCACAATCAATTCCCTTATATAACTAAAGAATTTCTAGACTCAACTTCGACCAGTTTGGCTTGGTAATCCTACAGGCAGTCAAGCTCTGATACCAACGCTGTCAGGACCCCGACTCAATGCCACATCGATCTAGCATGTAACACCTCATATCACTTTGCGGCCTCACGCACGGTATCCCCACGGGTGTCGCATTACCTTTGCCCTGGGACCGTTTGCGCCTTTTGGCACACGTATATGACAGTGTCGCTAGCATCCATATGATAAGGAGCCCGGGCTGACATGGCTAGTCGTAAACCCAAAGTGGCACAGACTTACAGGGACAGGCATCCATGACCCAGCATCGAACGTGTCGGTCATCAGCGAGTGAATCCAGGCTGTAGCACTGGGCTAGCAGGACTCCGGTGAACCGGGCTGTAGCGGGCTAACAGGACTCCGGTATTCATCGCGTGACATTTCCCCGAAGGGACAGACACAGGAACGAAAAAGGACACATGCCGGCCAGCCTAAGTGTCCCGGAGCAGTAGCAAGCTACCATGGCTCGGTGGAAACACTAGGAGACATTTCCCGGTAAGAGAGGCTACCAAGGATAAACAACTAGATGGTCAGATCCCACACATACCAAGCATTTCAATAACATACACACAATATGCTCGATATGTGCAAATACAACATGGCATCACAACATGACTCTATGACTCAAGTATTTTAATCAACAGGCTCCGAGGAGCGAGATATTACAAACATGGGTCTCACGACCCAACAATCCGAGCATACAAGTCAAAGCACAAGCGGAAGCTATCATGTCTGGGTACAGACATCTATAAATGAAAAAGGCCGAGAAGCCTGACTATCTATCAGATCCTGCCGAGGGCACAAGATCGTAGCTGAGGTAACAAGCTAAACGTCGAAGACCACGCGGAAATACTAGTGAGACTGAAGTCTCTCTGCAAAAACATAAAATAGGCAAACGTGAGTACAAATGTACCCAGCAAGACTTACATTAGAACTATCTACATATGCATCATTATCAACAAAGGGATGGTGGGGTTTAACTGCAGCAAGCCAGCTTTGACTCGGTGGCTATCCTGAACTACGACTGCGAGTAACTTTTTTGAGGTGGCGCACACGAGTCCACATATTCACCATATCAATACACCACTATGGATCCGCTCCCGTCTCCCTACGAGAACGCCATCCATAGCACTCACGCTTATCTTGCGTATTTTAGAGTATCCACTTTCACTTGTCTATGAACTGATATAAGCAACCCAGAAGTCTTTTTCCGCAGACACGGCTATTCGAATAGATGATGTTAACCCTGCAGGGGTGTACTTCTTCATACATGTTTCCACCACTTAGCGTCTGCACACGACATGTGCTCGGCAGACTTCAAGCGAAAGCCGACGTGGGTGTAGACCACGACCTACCTAAACACTCAAGTCTCTAGTCCAGGTTTATCGCCTATTCGGGTTCCATCCATGAGGAGATCCGGCCGGAGTTTCGCTCACAGCCCCAAACGATGTGAACAGGGTTCCCGAGATACCAAACGGGCATCCGGTACACCGTGCCACGTACCTACCGCATCACAGCCCACCCCTACGGTCAGCGCTGTCCACGGCCTCCAGTAAGCTACAAACACCAGAAACTACTTGCAACTCCTGGACAGAGGACTAGGGTGAATAAGAAGTCGAGCGGGGTCATATTTCAGGGCCCAATGTATGGTAGTAGCTGAATCATGGATCACAAACACAGAACTCAGTTCCTGAGGACGGCTGCAATGAGACAACCCACCATGTACTCCTACATGGCCTCTCACCGCTACCTTTACCAAATCGTGTTCACACACTTAGCTCACACACAGTAGGACATGTTCACACGCCTCTGATTCATCCCCGATGAATCAGACCTGACTCAACTCTAAGCAGTAGCAGGCATGACAAACAAGCATGAATGAGTAGGCACAACAGGGCTCAAACAATTCCTACTCATACTAGTGGGTTTCATCTATTTACTGTGGAATGACAGGTCATGCAAAGGATAAAGGGGTTCAGCTACCGCAGCAAGTAACAGATGAATCGTTGTTGTCCTAATGCAGTAAAAGAGAGCAGGAGCGAGAGAGTAGGATTGTATCAGAATGAACAAGGGGGTTTTGCTTGCCTGGCACTTCTGAAGATAACATTGAGTCTTCATCAGTGTCAACGATCACATCATCGGTATCATGTCTATCGAGAGGGGACAAATACCGGCAACACAGAAGGGAACACAATCAATGCAATGCACAATATGATGCATGATCATGACATGGCAAAATGAATGTGTTTTGAGCTAATGCAACTAGCAACAGATTAAATGAAGTTGGTTTGAATACAAGATTCAAATTCAAACTCCATATGTGATTAATCAAATGCCATTTAATTGATTTGTGCTAAACATCAGCTAAAAGTTGTTCTAACATGCATGAAAATGGTACAGATGGATTCCTTGAATTTTTCTGATAATTTTTCATATATAAATTATTTAATTTGGAGTTACGGTTAATTTTCTATGATTTATTGAAGTTTTAGCTATTTTCTGAAATTTCCTGATTATTTTTAAATCCAGAAAATACTTATTGCGTCAGCCCCACGTCACAGTGACGTCAGCAGGGTCAACTGGGCTGGCTCGGGTCAAACCTGACCAGTGGGGCCCACTGGTCAGTGACTAGTGCTGGTTAGTGACAATGACAGGTGGGACCAGGTCAACAGCCACGTCAGCTTGGTCAAAGCTGACGTGTGGGCCCATGGTGGTTAGATTAAAACTTAACAGAAAAAGATAAGGATTAAATAAGGGCGTGGGGCCCATACGTCAGCGGCTCTGGGGAGGTTAGCTGGCCGTGATTAGTGCTAATCACGCGGCCACGTCGGCTAGGGACGCCGGCGACCATGGCGACGGCGGGACCTCGCCGGAGTTTCTCGGGATGGTGCTACAGCCCGCGGCTGGTCGCGCTGAGGGCACCAAGAGGGAGCCCATGCTCCCGCGCATCTAGGGGGACCCACGAGAGGGCGTGGGGTGGCCGGAGTTGAGCGCGGCATCGACCCCGGCGGCGGCCGGAGCTCGGGGGTTCGCGGGACCGGCGCTGCGGTGTGCAAACGAGACGGTTGTCGCGCTAGATTTACTCTACGGGACGTAACGAGTGCAACGGACGCATGCGTGGGACCAAAAGGTCACCGGGGCTTCACCGGCGACGAGCCCGTGCGGCGGAGCGTCTCGGCTCCGATGGAGGGAGCGGCTGGAGCTCGAAATCGGACATGGGGTTAGGGGGAAACGAAGCAGGGGCTCACGGAGATCACGATGAGACGGTCAGCGTGCTCGGGGAAGGCCTGGGGCGACGGGACAGCGACGGCGATCTCCGGCGACCGAAGCTTGAAGACGAGTCGATGCGGTCGAGTTGGGGCGTCCGAGCGCTCGGGGCTTGCTCGAGGCGACGTAACAGGCGGTGGCGGAGTTTGCAGACTACACGGGGAGGCGAGAGGAGCATGGTGGGCGTGGTGGCAGCGAACGACGGCGGCGGCTCTCTGTTCGGGCGAAGAACGAAGAGGGAGAGGGGAAGGAGAGCAGCGAGTGAGGGAGAGGAGAGAGGGCCACCAGGGGGGGGGGGGGGTTCGTGGCATCGTGGTGGCGTGAGGGGGGGGGGGGCTCGGGAACGCCTCGGTGGAAGCAGGAGGTGGCCGAGGCGGCATCGGCGCTCGCCACCGAGCTGCTTCGGTGCGAGGGAAGGAAGAAGACAAGGGGGAGGAGGTGGGCTGGGCCGGCCAGGTGGGGGGGGGGGGGAGCTGGGCCGGCTACAGGTAAGTGGCCCAGGTACTTCCTTCTCTCTCTCTCTTTTATTTCTATTTCAGTTCTGTTTTCTTTTTTTTTAATTCTTTTGCCACTGTTTTGAATTAAAATAATAATTCAAACAATGCCAAAGCTCCTCTGAATATTTTATATTGCTAGATGAACTTTTCCAAAAGCTTATAAAATATTTCAGGGGGTATTTGAAATTATATTCTAATTATATGAATATAATTCAAATTCAAATAGCTAATGAATTAAATCCAAAGTTCCAAAAATAAATCCTTAAAAATGTTCAATATTTTGGTTGGGACCAGAACCCTTACCAAAAATTATCAAACATTTAAGAAGAGCCTTTTGGAGCAATGAATGAGATTTCTAGGGTTTTTGCCCCTCTTTTATTTAGGGTTTTGAGGCTTCCAATGTTCCTCAATTCAAGTTTCAAAAATATAGACATGATGCACACATGAAGCTAGCCTAGAGCAATGCCAGAAACTAGGGATGTGACAGCCTACTCCGACGAGTGTGACCGGGCGAGAGGGATATCGTTTGTACCACACAGACGCCACGGCATGTAGCACCTCGACCCGTCGCCTTTCTCGCTCGCTGGCTCGCTCGCCCGTAGTGCTCCACGAGCGCGCGCGAGAGGGGTGGTGCCGGTGCCGGTGCCGTGGCGTCGTTTCACGTAGTACGTTTGGAATCATGGACCAGGAGGACGACAGGAGAAGCGACGGCGTGTGCGAGGACGGGGAGGCACGCACGGCGGCACGCGCAACAGCGACACTGCTTTCGGGAATGGCTGATGTGGGTACTTGGCGCCACTAGTGCATTCAGTAGTCGATCGATCGGTCGCACGATGGGTGAAGCAAGGCTTTTGACTTGGGCATCGGCGTGCTACGTGTCGCTTGTGCTTTAATATTGCGGTGAAGATATGTGGTGTTGTGATGGGGATGTAGTTTTCAGAGAACTGTTTTGTGCGTTCGAACGGATAAGGACTGGAGCGAGATCTCCTGGTAGGACCGGAAGGGTCGGTGCCCGCTGCTGGTTTGCTTAGCCTTTAGTGAACTGTACTCTGTTTTGGTTTTCTATTTGTGTTTCATTTCAGGGAGAGTGGTCTATAAATAATTTCCAGAGGTTCTAAAGGACTTGCCTTTTATCATATAATTTTTTTTTAAGAATTAAAGACTTTTTTAGCGGAACATGGTTCTTTATTCATTCAAAACATTCATTTGTAGTTAGGTAGCTACACTACAAGAGGATTTTGGAAACTTTTTGGAAGCTTCCTGGTCGATTTCTATCTATAGCTTTTCTTTTATATAGTTTTTATATAGCGTTTTCGTTTTTTCCTTTTCTGATAATGTTTGTAAATTCCAAAATTTCTTTGAATTACTCAAAAATTGTTCAGAAAATTTGAAAATTGTTCAAAAATGTAAAAACGTTTCAGATATTTATAATTCATTTGTAGTTTTTTGTAAAATGTTTGAAATTTTCAAAAAATGTTCGCAATTATGTAAAATGCTGAAAATAGAAAATATTCAGAATTTTGAATAATGATTGGTAATTATTTAAGAATTTTTTTTCAAAAAATGTTCTCCTTTTAAGAATTTCCAAAGCAAAACAAGAAGTCCTGAAATTTGGTTATAATCATCGCCTCTGTGCAAATGCCCAACATCTTGACGCACAAAGCATCATATATGGAGTCCCGTCCCAGAGGAGCCTTATGCAGTGTTGCCACTGATCCAAAGCATCGCACAACGGGCTGGACCGGTGTGAGGGGTGAGCACACGCCTCAAGCCACTGGGCTGAAACCAAGGCCCCGGAACCATTGGTTCTCGAAGAAGAACAAAGGATTTTGCCTTTGGGAAAGCTTGCCGGAGTTCACCATGACTACTAGATTGGGGTATTGATTAGAACCAAGCCAATGACCGTTGATCGCGAGGTTGGAAACTTGGCTTCCGCGTCGCAGAATACAAACAGGCAATTGAGCACACTTCTAGTTGGGGTCTTGGGGCCACGGTGGCTATATCTTGCTTGTGGCGAGATATATGCTCCCCTCGCTTAAAGCTTTGCCTGCGCGGAATAGTATAGGGCCAACCCATTTTGTATCGTTCAATCGCTCGCTCGCATTCACCGTCTTCATTCGCTTCTATTTTTATTTTTATTTTTGTTTTATTTGATTTATTAGTTTCCTCTATTTTCTGGTTTCTCCAATTTTCTTTTTTTATCGGGTTTCATTGGTTTTTTCTTGGTTTTCACAGGTTTCTTTTCTTTTCTTTCTTTTTTTCTTCAGATTCCTTTCTTGGGTTTGATCCTTTCTCTTCATTTCTTCCTCGGTTTCACTATTTTCCACTTTTGCACTGGTTATGTTCGGTTTTCTGTTTTCTTTGGTTTCCTTTTTTTGGTTTTTCTTTGTTTTTCTTTTTTTTTACTTTTGGTTTTATTGTTTATTTTCTTTCTCTTTTTGTATAGAAAGAGATTTTTTAGAAATGTTTAACATTTATTCAAATACATGAAACATTTTTTGCATACATCTGAAAATACATTGTGTACCCATTGAACATTTTTTGAAATACATGATTAACATTTCTTTCCAAAAATATATTTTTGATGTCAACTTTTTTTCATACACATTCTAATTTTCCGCATACATCTGAAACATTTTTTGTGTAGATGTTTAAAATTTCTCAAATATTTTTCTACCGTTTATTTTATTTCTATTCTTTTGCATAAACATTATACCTTTTTGTATACCCTTGGAACATTTTTGTGTACAATTTTGACATTTTTCAAGTATAATTACATTTTTTTAAACATGTATTTTTAATATCTATTTTTTCGCGTACACATTCTACATTTTTGGTATACATCAGGAACACTTTTGATATACATGTTTAACATTTTTAAAATACATGATTTGTATTTTTTAAAGCATATAATTTTTGTGTATAATTTTTCCCATACCTGTTGTAATTTTTCTGTATACATCAGGAATATTTTTTATATATGTTTATTATTTTCTAAATATATAATTAACATTTTTTTTCATATATATGTTTTTATTTCTATTTTTACACACACATTGTACATTATTTGTATATATCAGGAACATTTTTATACACCTTTTAGATTTTAAATACATGATTAAAAAAAATTCATATAAATGTTGGATGTTTAATTTTCATCTTACATATTATACAATTTTTGAATACATTAGAAAACAGTTTTCTATACACGTTTAATATTTTTCTAAATGCGTGATTTACATTTTTCAATTGAGTATGTAAAGTGATTTTTATAATAGATATACTGAAAATATTTCGGAATATAGATGTGAAAATAAAAGTTGAAGGCCTGTGGTCCCTGCAGGGCTCACACGTCTGGCTGTTAGCGAGACATAGTTGTGCTCGGTCTGGGCGAGTTTTTTATGTTATTGAAATCGCCGCTTAGGGCAAGTTTTTTTTTCAAGAAATTTTCGATCTACTCATCTCTAATCATGGCAGTACAACGAACACAATAAATAATAAAAATTATATTCAAATTCATAGACCACCTAGCGACGAATATAAGCACTGAAGCGAGCTGAAGGAGCGCCGCCGTCATCGCCCCTCCCTCGCCAGAGCCGGGCACAACTTTTTGTAGTAGACAGTCGGGAAATCGTCGTGCTAAGACCCCATAGGACCAACACATCAGAATAGCAACCACTGCCGATAAAGAGAAGTTTAGATAAGAAGGATATAACCTGAAGACACATGAACAAAGCCCGGATCCGAGCGGATCCACCAAAGACAACCATGAACTGAATCCTATGAGATCAGGCGAAGACACACCTCCACACGCCCTAGACGCACCACCGGGACAGGGGCTAGGCGAGAAGAACCTTATTCCATCTTCAAGAAGCCGTCACCGTCTCGTCTTTCTGAACAGGACATAGACTCCAACAAAACTTGAATAAGCACATAAAAATGTAGCTCTCCCATCGGCAAGGACTGGAATTCACGCTCACCCATGACACACATAAAATCGTAGCCCTCCTATCGGCAAGGACCGGAATTCACGCTCACCCATGACACTAGGGCCACAGGAGACGTGGCAGATCGATAGGGCCACCGGCGGGTGGCAGAAACCCTATCCGCGGATTACAAAAGGGGCCGCTGCTCTGTGGCTTCTTCCGCTTAGTTCGAGTTCATTGTTCGTCCACGTGAATCTGGCACCAGATCGGATTTATCCCTAGCCCCTCGCAGCAGGTTAAAATCCCCTCCTACCAGCACCCATCCCTTGTACTCATTCGAGTACTTCTAAAAGAAAAAAGGGACAGGATGGTGTCCATCCCCATTCCTTGTGCCGCCGTTGATCGTTAAACCCCAGGGAATATTAAGCGTACGTACGTCGGTACGTGTACAAATCAGAACGCGGCGGAGCGGCTCTAGAAGCAACCTCGCACGTCACCGGCAGCGAGCAACGACGACCTGGCACTTCTCCTCGGCCCGCACGCATGCTGCGCTACCACATACATATATACCACCTACCTCAGATGGACGCCAAGCGAGAGACCAAGCCGCGGCTTCCATCGCAGCCCTACCGGTTGATAATTCAGAAGCGTCGATGTCGGTAGGCAAGAAGCCGTCGCCGTCGACGTCGCGGCACAACGCGGAGGAGGCCGTCCAAGAAGTAGAGGGAGGAGACAACGGCCGCGACGTCGCCGTGATGCAGCGCAAGGAGAGCGGCAGCAGAAGCGGCGGGAAGAAGGCCGCCGATCAGCGGCGGTACAGGCGGTGCTTCTCGGGGCTGGAGATCAGCATCGGTCCGGGCCCGCTCAAGGACGTCGACGCCGGCAAGCTGAAAGGCCAGATCAGGAAGTGGGCCAGAGCCGTCGTGGGCTACGCGCGCCAGCTCAGCTTCGGCTCGCCGAGGTCCTCCCCTCGCAAGTCAGGCGACGGCGTCGGCGCCACGCCGAAGTCGGCGGCCGTCCGGTCCAAGTATGGCCTCAGCGGCGCCAGGAGCGACCCTCCCTCGGCCGTGCTGCCACCGTGAAAGCTTTGGTAGCTTAGAAGAGTACTCCTTGACCGGTCGGTTGCGTGTGACCATGAAGAGTTATGCAGCTTCTTCCTTTCTTCCTCCCATCTTATAACAGTAAAAATTTATCTCTTTCGGTTGAGTATAAGATTCTTTGATTTAATTGTTCGTGCGTAGATACCAGATATGTACATGTTTAATAATAATGATTTAGTCCTACCATGGATGCTTCAGTTGCAGCGTTACTAAATCCATACGGAGCAGTCTCGATCGCTTTGTAAACTTAATTATTTGTCTACCATTGATGGTGCGGTGATATTCTACCACCTTTCACTATGAGCAGTATCATAAACTAGTATTATGCACATGATACTATTTAATTATGTGCATATTGCTAATTTATGATAAGAACTCCCCAATGCATAGTATATACACTATAATCATATTATCATTATTTTATCATTTGTAGAACTATAATATAAAGTTATGGTTACAATTTAGTTTTTAATATAATTTTCTCGTTTGTTGTATTATGATATTGCATTATAATACGATATTACAATCATCTTTCACATTATTAAATGCAGTGTCATGTCATATTTTTCACTTAGATGCCAATGCTTATGATACTCTCATTAATGCTCTATCCATTCCTTTTTTTCCTTTGCTCGTAACTTTAATCACTCAGACCAAGGAAAGCAAAAGGTAACTTAGAATCAAATTGGATGGACGATTATATCCCTCAGTTCTTAAACCGATCTCTCTCCCCGACGGCCTTCAGCAATAACTGTTGTTGCATGATCGAGCAACCCTCGAGGCTCGGAATATTTTTGTTGCATACCATCTCCAAACCTCCATCCGTGCATACCCGATGTCGTCAGCTGCCACTTGTCTAATTGAATCATCGGACAACATGCTTTCCTGAGAACAAGTATAATAAAGTGATGTAAGCAAGCTATAAGGATCAAAATATAATATTTTCGCTGAGTTGGATGAGAGTGAGAATGAGAGAGAATGAAAGCGAGTTGAAGAATAAGCGTCAGCTCCAGCACGGACTCCAAGAAACATTGTGAGAGTGTAAGATGAGTCATCTACTAATAAAGTAGTACTTCTTTGTATCCAACTACCATACATGTTGGCTATTAGGTTGACTATAGATGACATGGCAACAAGGTATGGCTATAACTTAGCTCTACTATTAACCAATGCTCTAAGCTCACGATACTTATCCCTTTGGATCATATCGAGACGCTCCTAGCTTCTCCTGGCTCCGTCCCATGTAGTATCGATGTAGGAAGGCCATGACCTATCTCCTACAAGAAAGGAGTGATGCATCTGGCTGAGGCGCAGTCGGACGACAACCATGGCCGAGCGTCACTTCGCCGAACAGAGTGTTGGCAGCGACACTCTCCTCCATCCTCCATGTCTACACCCGCGACTCGTGGCCTCCATTACCAAAGCGGTATACTCGCTGAAGTGCAATCAAGATCGGTGCCAACCTTGTGCAACATAGCCGGATCAGACATATTAATATTCGTCATCATTTTCTCTGAGATCATGTTTCAGTGAAGACATTGAGATATTTCATGTTGGCGCTAAGAAGCAATTTACCGATGTTTTCACCAAGCTGCTTGATGAGCAAGGTTCTGTGAGTTAAGGCACGAGCTAAATATCATCGAATCGAGTAACATGGGTTGCTAATTTTGCATACACACATGAGCTCAACTAGTATGTTATTCAGATGTAGGCGGATACCTCTTTTTATTGATCCGGTAGTGAAATAGAAAAGTGTATCCCACACCTATTTCTCCAGAGGTGACCGTGGGTTATCGAACCCACGAGAGGAAGATTCCCTTGAAATGATGGTCTCTAGCAAGCTTTTGTCAAAGTGTCAAATTCAGCTTTTGACCGGATCAAGCAAGCAAATAGTGATTTAAACACTTATAATAAAAAGAGGTACGGGTATGAGGTCTTAATGCTTACAACCATGTATTTGTGTTGGGATCAGATATGATCTTAATTTGTGCGCTGGAAGTCACCTGTCGAGATGTTCTTGTTACGGATCGAAGTTGGGGATGTGTCCAAATAAGATATTGACCGACACAAGTCCTGCATCAAGAATCAGTTGTCCTATCACATGCCCTATTCGTCGCGTGGGGTTGCCTCGATAATTAAGATAACAAATCAGAAAAGAGCTTTGCGCGTTTAATGACTACACCTCATATATCCTCAAGGATATGATCCATGTTACCCCTACTGAGCCTTACTGTCACTAGTGTTCGGCATAACACTTGATGGTCTCATCGCTCCTAGCATCACCGGTGCTCGATCTCCATGATCCTGGGTACCTGCAGGGATGAAGATTGCGGACAAGACAAGTGACATCTACGAAACAATTTTCTTTCACACATACAGGACCTTATTTCCAAGCCCTTGATCCCCACTACCACAAGAAATACTGAGGGTTGCATGGCTCATGTCTCAACCCACACCTTACCAAATTACTCACGCATGGAGATCATATCGCGAGAAGAAAACATTGAAGAACACATCTTGAAGATTGATTGATTGCAAATATGTCTTACAACGGATGCCTTGTGCGATGCACGATTACAAGTATGAACTAGATAAGGAAGTACTATGGTGGTGATGGTGGCTATGGAGATGGAAATGGCGGCGGCTAGGGTTTATAGATGGAGAGGATGATGAAGGTGTTCTGGCTGCTGATGACGCTCTTCCCGTGCTCATTCTGGTGACATTTCGATGGGGTCCCCTTTATAAAAGTTGTACGAGTGGACGATGTACCTCGGTTTCCACGCTGTGTACAGGCGCACCAATGTCGTATTTTGCTCTGTTTCTGCAGATACGCCTCCCGTTGATTCCTTCTTCTTCCATTCTCCTTTCTTTCCATCTCCACACTTGATTTCTTCTCTTTTAGCCCATTTCTAGTGGAAACACATCAAAGAGAGGATTTGTGGAATCCTCTGCATTCATTAGTCATTAGTAGCAATATCAGAGCGAATATCTCTTTCTAAATGAAATATCTCGGTTTAAACAAAGGTGAATGAGTGTAAAAATATCACTCATCACAGTCACATAAGTAGTGTGGGATGGGGGTAGCTTAATTCGTGATCATACCTAGTAGTGCATAAATGAATTATATCTTTCACACAAGTCATTTATCATGACACATGTGCTTAAATATGATAGTGGTGTTGAGCCCAAGGTTCTTTTCTACGCGATGCCAAACCTAATTACTCAGACATGCTGCCTTCATCCACCGTCCTACTAGGAGGTTGGATCTTAATTGGTTCTTATTTGAGTATTTTAGACCCATATGCCACTATATGCTAAGTATGATAGTTGCACTCATCATTTGTTTTTTGTTTCTTCCTACAAATATGAGTGTATAAGATCTCTATACTCCAATTTAGTACGTTTCTGTCCAAAACCCTTGTGTCTATCTAAGGCATGCTTTTACCCTTTCAAGATGTCCTCTTTGGTCATACCATATGGTATTGGGTATATTTTCGGCATGCACAAGGTCCTTCAGATTACCTCTTTGGAAGCTTGGAATTTTTTGGTCACTCGGGAGCCTTCCCCTAAAGTGGCTTCTCGAGCCTCTAGACACCCCATGTGCACGAGGTTTGTACTGTGTGCACGGAGCTTTGTGCACACGGGGTCTTTAGCTCATGCACACAGGGTAGCAATTTTTGGGTTGGTAAGAAGTGGTCCGCGAGAGGGTTAGGGTTCCCACTCCTCACTGACCCCACCCCTTTCGTCCTGTGACGCTTTTGCAGCCACTGTTGTCACCTCGACCTTCTCTGCATGACCCCATGCCCACAGATTCCTTCCTCGATGTCATTTCATCACTATGTTGGGATCCTCTGGTTTGTGGTCATTTCCATCCAATTAGATTCGTGAATCCTCTCTGAAAATTCTTTCAAATTTCTATAGTTTCATAAAAATTGCATGAGTACTTCATCTTGTATAGATTTAGTTGGTTCAAAATGGTCTAATCCACTCGGGATGGTAGTATGGCATCTCCCTCTTTCCGGATCCGTCTAGGAAGACGGCGCCGCACTACGCCGTGTGCATGGGGTTTGAGCCCCTTGCCCATGGGACCCAGTGCCTACGGGATCGGTACTGTGCGCATGGGACCCCATGCGCGCACATGAGGTATCCAGAGGGGATTCGGCTACTTCTTTTCAACTTTGTCATCTATCCGCTTAATTGAACTCATATACTTGTCCATTCTGCTTATCTAAATCTATTCTTAGGTTCATTCACTAGGGAGATCAGGCACTCTCGTAGAAAGAAGGCCAAGGGCTTATCAAGCTCCTCATAGTTCATGTCACAGTCTTGCAAGTATTTCAAGGGCTAAGGTACTTCTACAACACCTCATACCAGCAAGGCGCATCGGGCAGCATCGAAAAAGCATGTTATTGAGCAGTCTGAGTCCGAGGATAATTCTGACTCGCAAGAGGATGAAACATATGTGTCAGATGGAGGCCAGAGGGATGATGATAATCAGTTGTCTGATGAGGTTGAAATTCAGGGGGATGATGAGGATGCAGAGAACTTGGCTACAGATTATTGTCATGAGCCTGACTATTGGGCTTATCACAATGAGAATATGTACATCTGAGGCACGTATCCGTGTGTAGATCCCCGGTTCCAGAAATTCTAATAAATGTGGGTTGACAATGAGATTCTCTTAATAAAGAAGGACATGTTGGCACACCACAAGTATATCGATGTGGAATATGTGCGGAACAATTCACATTTATAACCAGAAATATACAATATTCTTGATGACATGGGATCATCTCATTTATGAGATTCAATCAGATGTTGAGTGAGGAGCTTGGCTATAATTCTCTGCCACTGCCTGGTTTGGCAATGATAATGCTAGAACCTTGCATTGTATGTGAGGTGATAGGCACTGTGGTGCTCCTATGACATGACACCGTTCGTTCTAGAGGAGAATCCTGAGTATATGGCCATGTTAGGGAGCCTAGGCAATGCCACTGAGATGAGATTGCACTTGCTTACATGCCAGAGACCTCATTTATCATAGGATCTATCCAGACCTTGAAGATGTTCTAGGCCACATTCTCCATTGCACTCTTGCTCCTAAGGTAGGATAAGCTCACAAATTTAGAAGCACCACCATTGATCTATTTGTCTATGCTCAGTAGAGGAAGAAGGTGGATGCACTGGACTTCATGTTTGTGGAGATTTGGCAGTATGTTATAGAGAAGAGGTTATGTATCTATGCTTGTGTTTTATCCAGGCCTTGATCGAGTTTGTTGCTCTGACTGCTACTATTGCTAGATACCATGCCAACCTTCCTAAGTGTAACCCAGCATGAAATCCTCGTGTGCTTGCGACGCAATCCAAGGCCAGGGGATAATGCCACATATGTTGAGAATGACTTGTAACATCCGCATTAATCCCAATGAACAATCCATGGATGTTCCTGCAATGAACAAGAAGGAGAAACATTACTAACTACAAATCTTGTTGGAGATTTCATATTTCTCAACTCGGGCATTTGCTTGAAATATTAACTTCAACTCTTGGAACATCTCATATGCTCCATGAAGTTCAAAATGTCTTTGAAGTCCCGATTCTAAGCCGTAAAGCATGGCACACTGAACTATCGAGTAGTCACCAGCTTTGCTTTGCCAGACGTTCTTAACATCATCAGTAGCGTCTGCAGCAGGCCTAGCACCTAGCGGTGCTTCCAGGACGCAATTCTTCTGTGCAGCAATGAGGACAATCCTCAAGTTACGGACCTAGTCCGTGTAATTTCTACCATCATCTTTCAACTTAGCTTTCTCTAGGAACGCATTAAAATTCAAAGGAATGGTGGCACGGGCCATTGATCTACAATAACATAGACATGCAAAATAAGGGATCATCTTAGCTTTCCCCGTTGTATGTGAACATAGAGCTTATCACACCCGATCATCATGTGGTGTCTCGGCACGACGAACTGTAGCAACGGTGCGTACTCAGGGAGAACACTTATACCTTGAAATTTAGTAAGGGATCATCTTGTAATGCTACCACTGTACTAAGCAAAATAAGATGCATAAAAGATAAACATCACATGCAATCAAAATGTGTGACATGATATGGCCATTATCATCTTGTGCTCATGATCTCCATCACCGAAGCATCGTCATGATCTCCATCGTCACCGGTGCGACACCTTGATCTCCATCATAGCATCGTTGTCGTCTCACCAACTATTGCTACTATGACTATCGCTACCGCTTAGTGATAAAGTAAAGCAATTACATGGCGATTGCATTGCATACTATAAAGCGACAACCATATGGCTCCTACCAGTTGCCGATAACTCTGTTACAAAACATGATCATCTCATACAACAATTTATATCGCATCATGTCTTGACCATATCACATCATAGCAAGCCCTACAAAAACAAGTTAGACGTCCTCTACTTTGTTGTTGCAAGTTTTATGTGGCTGCTACGGGCTTCTAGCAAGAACCGTTCTTACCTACGCACCAAAACCACAATGATTTTTTGTCAAGTGTGCTGTTTTAACCTTCCACAAGGATCGGTCGTAGTCAAACTCAATTCAAGTAAAGTTGGAGAAACAGACACCCGCCAGCCACCTATGTGCAAAAGCACGCCGGTAGAACCAGTCTCATGAACATGGTCATGCAATGTCGGTCCGGGCCGCTTCATCCAACAATACCGCCGAATCAAAGTAAGACGTTGGTGGTAAGCAGTATGACTATTATCGCCCGCAACTCTTTGTGTTCTACTCGTGCATAAAACATCTACGCATAGACCTGGCTCGGATACCACTGTTGGGGTACGCAGTAATTACAAAAAAATTCCTACGATCACGCAAGATCTATCTAGGAGATGCATAGCAACGAGATGGGAGAGTGTGTACACGTACCCTTGTAGACCGAAAGCGGAAGCGTTTAGTAACGCGGTTGATGTAGTCGAACTTCTTTGCGGTCCAACCGATCCAAGTACCGAAAGTACGACACCTCCGCGTTCAGCACACGTTCAGCTCGATGACGTCCCTCGTGCTCTTGATCCAGTTGAGGACGAGGGTATGTTCCGCCAGCACAACGGCGTGGCGACGGTGATGATGATGTTACCGACGCAGGGCTTTGCCTAAGCACTACAATGGTATGATCGAGGTGTGTAACTGTGGAGGGGGGCACTGCACACGGTTAAGAGAAACTTGTGTGTCCTAGGGTTCCCCCTTGCCCCCGTATATAAAGGAGGGAGGGGGAGGCCGGCCGGCCCTAGGGGAACGCCCCATAAGGAGGAGTCCTACTAGGACTTCCTAGTCCTAGTAGGATTCCCCTCCAAGGAAGAGGGGGATGGAAGGAAAGGGAGAGGGAGTAGGAAAGGGGGGCGCCACCCTCTTTCCCTTGTCCAATTCGGACTCCAAGGGGGGGGGGGGGGGCACGCGCCTGCCTTGGCTGCCCTCCTGTCTCTCCACTAAGGCCCATGGTGGCCCATTAGTTCCCCCTGGGGGTTCCGGTAACCCCTTTGGCACTCCATTTTTACCCAAAACTTCCCGGAACACTTTCGGTGTCTGAATAACATGGTCCAATATATCAATATTTATGTCTCGACCATTTCGAGACTCCTCGCCACGTCCGTGATCTCATCCAGGACTCTGAACAAACTTCGGTCATCAAAACACATAACTCATAATACATATCTTCATCGAACATTAAGCGTGCAGACCCTACGGGTTCGAGAACTATGTAGACATGATCGAGACACATCTCTGATCAATAACCAATAGCGGAACCTGGATGCTCATATTGGCTCCTACATATTCTACGAAGATCTTTATCGGTCAAACAGCATAACAACATACGTTGTTCCTTTTGTCATCGGTATGCTACTTGCCCGAGATTCGATCGTCGGTATCATCATACCTAGTTCAATATCGTTACTGGCAAGTCTCTTTACTTGTTCCATAATACTTCATCCTGTAACTAACTCACTATTCACATTGCTTGCAAGGCTTATAGTGATGAGCATTACCGAGAGGGCCCAGAGATACCTCTCCGAAACACAGAGTGAGAAATCCTAATCTTGATTTATGCCAACCCAACAAACACCTTCGGAAACACATATAGAGCATCTTTATAATCACCCATTTACGTTGTGAGTTTGATAGCACACCAGGTGTTCCTCCGGTATTCGGGACTTGCATAATCTCATAGTCTGAGGAACGTGTATAAGTCATGAAGAAAGAAGTAGCAATAAAACTGTAACGATCATAATGCTAAGCTAACGGATGGGTCATGTCCATCACATCATTCTCCTAATAATGTGACCCCGTTCATCAAATGACAACACATGTCTATGGTTACGAAGCATAACCATCTTTGATTAACGAGGTAGCCAAGTAGAGGCATACTAGGGACAATATGTTTTGTCTATGTATTCACACATGTACTAAGTTTCCAGTTAATACAATTCTAGCATGAATAATAAACATTTATCATGAAATAAAGAAATAAACAATAACTTTATTATTGCCTCTAGGGCATATTTCCTTCAATTAAATATTAACATCAAAGCCTCTGTCTCTCCGACCTCAAGAGCACCCGCCGCAGCCAATGGAACTCGCATTCACCGATAGCACTCTCTAGACTGCTATAGCGCCAAACTCCACAACAAAAAAATCTAAACCTAATCTACTATGTTTAGAAGTTGCCCGCGCTCTTCTCCCGTACCTCCTCCGAACGATGACACCATTGGAGGGGGAGGGGATGAGCTGGGATCTCAACACTGAACTCTTGAGAATTGGTGTCGGGGTGAGGGAAGAAACTACCGGAAGGAGAGCTAGAAGTGTCGTGGTTTTGTCACGGCAGATGCCCTAGTGAAAGGACTTAGGTGTGGAGCCATAAACGTTGGTTAGCTCGAAGGGGTTGAACGAGACAAAGGACACAAAGGATTTACCCAGGTTCGGCCCCTCACAGCGAGGTAAAAGACTACGTCCTGCTTTTAGTTGTATTGCTTGAGTTTCGATTACAGGGGAGCAATTATGCTTGACCTAGCTGTCGATCAGTTGTTTCTTGACCTAACCCGCTGTCGGGTCTCGCCTTTATATACATAGGTCGAGGCCCAAGGCTTACAAGAGTCTGAGCCGGATCACACAACGTGATCGGCCAGGTTGCTAAATCGCCTTGCCTTACCAGACAAGCCACCATATGGCGGTTCATACGTCTGGGTCTTGGGCCGCCACCAGGCCCGCCTCTTGAGTCGCCGCCTTTACACTTGTCTTCTTGGGCTTACTTGGGCCTTCTTTGTTGAGTCCTTGATATGTCCATTTTGCATCATGCTTTTATATTGATATTTATTGCATTATGGGTCGTTATTACACATTATATCACAATACTTATGTCTTTTCTCTCTTATTTTACAAGGTTTACATGAAGAGGGAGAATGTCGGCAGCTGGAATTCTGGGCTGGAAAAGGAGCAAATATTAGAGACCTATTATGCACACTCCAGAAGTCCTGAAACTTCATGGAGATTCATTATGGAATTAATAAAAAATATTGGGCAAAGAAAGCACCAGAAGGGGGCCACCTGCCATCCACAAGGGTGGAGGGCATGCCCTACCCCCTGGGCGCGCTCCCTACCTTGTGGACAACCTGGCAGGCCCCGGATGCCCATCTTCTGCTATATGGTGTGTCTTGACCTGGAAAAATTAGAAGGAAGCTTTCGGGACGAAGCGCCGCCATCTTGAGGTGGAACCTGGGCAGAACCAATCTAGGGCTTCAGCGGAGCTGTTCTATCGGGGTAACTTCCCTCTGGGAGGGGGAAATCGATGCCATCGTCATCACCAATAATCCTCTCATCGAGAGGGGGGTCAATCTCCATCAACATCTTCACCAGCACCATCTCCTCTCCAAACCCTAGTTCATCTCTTGAATCCGATCTCTGTCTCAAAACCTCAGATTGGTACCTGTGGGTTGCTAGTAGTGTTGATTACTCCTTGTAGTTGATACTAGTTGGTTTATTTCATGGAAGATCATATGTTCAGATCCTTAATGATAATTAATACTCCTCTTATTATGAACATGAATATACTTTCTGAGTAGTACGTTTGTTCCTAAGGACATGTGAGAAGTCGTGTTATAAGTAATCATGTGTATTTGGTATTCGTTCGATATTTTGATGAGATGTATGTTGTCTTTCCTCTAGTGGTGTTATGTGAACGTCGACTACATGACACTTCACCATGATTTGGGCCTAGGGGAAGACATTGGGAAGTAATAAGTAGATGATGGGCTGCTAGAGTGACAGAAGCTTAAACCCTAGTTTATGTGTTGCTTCGTAAGGGGCTTATTTGGATCCATATGTTTCATGCTATGGTTAGATTTATCTTAATTCTTCTTTCATATTTGCGGATGCTTGCGAGAGGGGTTAATAATAAGTGGGAGGCTTGTCCAAGGAAGGACAGTACCCAAGCACCGGTCCACCCACGTATCAAATTATAAAAGTAACGAACGCGAACCATATGAGCATGATGAAAACTAACTTGACAGTAATTCCCATGTGTCCTCGAGAGCGCTTTGCTTTATATAAGAGTTCGTCCAGGCTTGTCCTTTGCTACAAAAAGGATTGGACCACTTGCTGCACCTTGTTTACTTTTGTTACTTGTTACCCGTTACGAATTATCTTATCACACAACTATCTGATATCGATAATTCCAGTGCTTGCATAGAAAACCTTGCTGAAAACCGCTTGTCATTTCCTTCTACTCCTCATTGGGTTCGACACTCTTACTTATCGAAAGGACTATGATAGATCCCCTATACTTGTGGGTCATCAAGACTCTTTTATGGAGCCATTGCCGGGGAGTGAAGCGCCTTTGGTGAGTGGAATTTGGTAAGGAAACATTTATATACTGTGCTGAAATTTACTGTCACTTGTTAATTACTATGGAAAATAATCCTTTGAGGGGCTTGTTCGGGGTATCTTCACCTCAACCAGAAGAGCAAAGAGTTGCTCCTCAACCTAGTGCACCTACTGAAAATATTTATTATGAAATTCCTTCCGGTATGTGATGTCCACTACGCAACCTTCTCCTTGTAGACGCTGTTGGGCCTCCAAGTGCAGAGGTTTGTAGGACAGTAGAAAATTTCCCTCAAGTGGATGACCTAAGGTTTATCAATTCGTGGGAGGCATAGGATGAATATGGTCTCTCTCAAACAACCCTGCAACCAAATAACAAAGAGTCTCTTGTGTCCCCAACACACCCAATACAATGGTAAATTGTATAGGTGCACTAGTCCCGCGAAGAGATGGTGATACAAGTGCAATATGGATGGTAGATATGAGTATAAGTAATCTGAAAATATAAAAACAACAAGGTTGCAAGTGGTAAAAGTGAGCGTAAATGGTATTGCAATGCTAGGAAACAAGGCCAAAGGTTCATACTTTCACTAGTGTAAGTTCTCTCAACAATAACAACATAACTGGATCATATAACTATCCCTCAACATGCACCAAAGAGTCACTCCAAAGTCACTAATAGTGGAGAACAAACGAAGAGATTATGGTAGGGTACGAAACCACCTCAAAGTTATCCTTTCTGATCAATCTATTCAAGAGTCCGTAGTAAAATAACATGAAGCTATTCTTTCCATTCGATCTATCATAGAGTTCGTACTAGAATAAAACCTTAAGACACAAATCAACCAAAACCCTAATGTCACCTAGATACTCCAATGTCACCTCAAGTATCCGTGGGTATGATTATACGATATGCGTCACACAATCTCAGATTCATCTATTCAACCAACACAAAGAACTTCAAAGAGTGGCCCAAAGTTTCTACCGGAGAGTCAAGACGAAAATGTGTGCCAACCCCCATGCATAAGTTCACAAGGTCACTGAACCCGCAAGTTGATCACCAAAACATACATCAAGTAGATCACGTGAATATCCCATTGTCACCACAAATAAGCACATGCAAGACATACATCAAGTGTTCTCAAATCCTTAAAGACTCAACCCGAAAAGATAACTTCAACGGGAAAACTCAATCCATTACAAGAGAGTAGAGGGGGAGAAACATCATAAGATCCAACTATAATAGCAGAGCTCGCGGTACATCAAGATCGGGCCATGTCAAGAACACGAGAGAGAGAGAGAGAGAGAGAGAGAGAGAGAGAGAGAGAGAGAGAGATCAAACACATAGCTAGTGGTACATACCCTCAGCCCCGAGGGTGAACTACTCCCTCCTTGTCATGGAGAGCACCGGGATGATGAAGATGGCCACCAGTGATGGATCCCCCCTCCGACAGGGTGCCAGAACAGGGTCCTGATTGGTTTTTGGTGGCTACAGAGGCTTGCAGCGGCGGAACTCCCGATCTATGATGCTCCTGGATGTTTTCGGGGTATATGGGTATATATAGGAGGAAGAAGTAGGTCGGTGCAGCTGCGAGGGGCCCACGAGGGTGGGGGGCGCGCCCAGGGGGGAAGGCGTGCCTCCCTTCCTTGTGGCCTCCTTGCTTCTTTCTTGACGTCCACTCCAAGTCCTCTGGATCACGTTTGTTCCAAAAATCACTCTCCCGAAGGTTTCATTCCGTTTGGACTCCGTTTGATATTCCTTTTCTGGGAATCACCGAAATAGGCAAAAAAACAGCAATTTGGACTGGGCCTTTGGTTAATAGGTTAGTCCCAAAAATAATATAAAAGTGCATAGTAAAGCCCATTAAACATCAAAAACAGATAATATAATAGCATGGAACAATAAAAAAATTATAGATATGTTGGAGACGTATCAAGCATCCCCAAGCTTAATTCCTGCTCGTCCTCGAGTAGGTAATGATAAAAATAGAATTTTTGATGTGGAATGCTACCTAGCATATTTCTCAATGTAATTTTCTTTATTGTGGCATGAATGTTCAGATCCAAAAGATTCAAGATAAAAGTTTAATATTGACATAAAAATAGTAATACTTCAAGCATGCTAACCAAGTAGTTTATGTCTTATCAAAATAACATAGCCAAAGAAAGCTTATCCCTACAAAATCATATAGTTTGGCCATGCTTCATTTTCGTCACACAAAATGCTCCCATCATGCACAACCCCGGTTTCAGCCAAGCAATTGGTTCATACTTTTTAACGCGCTTCAGCCTTTTCAACCCTCATGCAATACATGAGCATAAGCCATGGACATATCACTATGGGTGGAGTAGAGTATGATGATAGGGATTATGTGAGAAAACAAAAAGTGAGAAAGTCTCATATTGACGCGGCTAATCAACGGGCTATGGAGATGCCCATCAATTGATGTCAATACAAGGAGTAGGGATTGCCATGCAATGGATGCACTAGAGCTATAAATGTATGAAAGCTCGTCAAAAGAAACTAAGTGGGTGTGCATCCAACTTGCCTGCTCAAGAAGACCTAGGGCAATTTGAGGAAGCCCATCATTGGAATATACAAGCCAAGTTCTATGAAAGTGACAACATAAGAGACTCTCTATCATGAAGATCATGGTGCTATTTTGAAGCACAAGTGTGGTAAAAGGATAGTAACATTATCCCTTCTCTCTTTTTCTCTCATTTTTTTATTTGGGCTTCTTTGGCCTTTTTTTATTTATTTGGGCTTCTTTGGCCTCTTTTTTTCATAAAGTCCGGAGTCTCATCCCGACTTGTGGGGGAATCATAGTCTCCATCATCCTTTCCTCACATGGGACAATGCTCTAATAATGAAGATAATCACACTTCTATTTATTTACAACTCAAGAATTGCAACTCAATACTTAGGACAAAATATGACTCTATGTGAGTGCCTCCGGCGGTGTACCGGGATATGCAATGAATCAAGAGCGACATGTATGAAAGAATTATAAAGGTGGCTTTGGCACAAATATGATGTCAACTACATGATCATGCAAAGTAATAATGATGGAGCGTGTCATAATAAACGTAGCGGTGGAAAGTTGCATGGCAATATATCTCGGAATGGCTATGGAAATGCCATAATAGGTAGGTATGGTGGCTGTTTTGAGGAAGATATAAGGAGGTTTATGTGTGATAGAGCGTATCGTATCATGGGGTTTGGATGCACCGGTGAAGTTTGCACCAACTCTCAAGGTGAGAAAGGGCAATGCACGGTACCGTAGAGGCTAGCAAATTGCGGAAGGGTAAGAGTGCGTATAATCCATGGACTCACATTAGTCATAAAGAACTCATATACTTATTGCAAAAGTTTATTAGCCCTTGAAGCAAAGTACTACTACGCATGCTCCTAGGGTAAGGGTTGGTAGGAGTTAACCATCGCGTGATCCCGACCTCCACTCATAAGGAAGGCAATCAAAGAACACCCCATGCTTCAAATTTGTCACACAACGTTCACCATACGTGTATGCTACGGGACTTGTCAACTTTAACACAAGTATTTCTCAATTTCATAATTACCCAACTAGCATGACTCTAACATTACCACCTTTATATCTCAAAACAATTATCAAGTATCAAACTTCTCATAGTATCCAATGCACTTTATATGAAAGTTTTTATTATATCCCTCTTGGATGCCCATCATATTAGGACTAAATTCATAACCAAAGAAAATTACCATGCTGTTCTAAAAGACTCTCAAAATAATATAAGTGAAGCATGAGAGATCAATAATTTCTACAAAATAAAACCACCACTGTGCTCTAAAAAGGTATAAGTGAAGCACTAGAGCAAAAGACAAACTACTCCAAAAGATATAAGTGAAGATCAATGAGTGGTCAAATAATTGTGCAACTATGTGAAGACTCTCTAACATTTAAGAATTTCAGATCTTGGTGTTTTATTCAAACAGCAAGTAAAACAAAATAAAATAAAGTGACGCTCCAAGCAAAACACATATCATGTGGTGAATAAAAATATAGCTCCAAGTAAAGTTACCGATGAATGAAGACGAAAGAGGGGATGCCTTCCGGGACATCCCCAATCTTAGGCTCTTGGTTTTCCTTTAATATTACCTTGGGGTGCCTTGGGCATCCCCAAGCTTAGGCTCTTGCCACTCCTTATTCCATAGTCCATCGAATCTTTACCCAAAACTTGAAAACTTCACAACACAAAACTCAGCAGAAAACTCGTAAGCTCCTTTAGTATAAGAAAATAAAACCACCACTTAGGTACTGTTGTAAACTCATTATAAATTCATATTGTTGTAATATCTACTGTATTAAAACTTCTCTATGGTTCATACCCTCCGATACTACTCATATATTCATCAAAATAAGCAAACAACACAATGAAAACAGAATCTGTCAAAAACAGAACAGTCTGTAGTAATATGTATCAAACGTATACTTCTGCAACTCCAAAAATTCTGAAATAAATTGGTGGACCTGAGGAATTTGTCTATTAATTATCTGCAAAAATAATCAACCTAAAAGCACTCTCCAGTAAAAAATGGCAGCTAATCTCGTGAGCACAAAAGTCTCTATTTTTTTACAGCAAGATCATAAAGACTTCACCCAAGTCTTCCCAAAGGTTCTACTTGGCACAAACACTAATTAAAACATAAGACCACATCTAAAAAGATGCTAGATGAATTATTCATTACTAAACAGGAGCAAAATGCAAAGAACAAAAATAAAATTGGGTTGCCTCCCAACAAGTGCTAAAGTTTAACGCCCCTAGCTAGGTATGATGATTTCAATGACGCTCACATAAAAGATAAGAACTGAAACATAAAGAGAGCATCATGAAGATTATGACTAGCACATTTAAGTCTAACCCACTTCCTATGCATAGGGATTTTGTGAGCAAACAACTTATGGGAACAATAATCAACTAGCATAGGAAGGCAAAACAAGCATAACTTCAAGATTTTAAGCACATAGAGAGGAAACTTGATATTATTGCAATTCCTACAAGCATATGTTCCTCCCTCATAATAATTTTCATTAGCATAATGAATGAATTCAACAAGATAACCATCACATAAAGCATTCTTTTCATGATCTACAACCATAGAATTTTTATTACTCTCCACATAAGCAAAATTCTTCTCATTCGGAATAGTGGGAGTATCATAAGAGACTCGAATACTATAAATTGTTTCCATATTAAAAGAGTAATGTTCAAAAAAAGGATAATAATAATTGTCGGTGTCAAAACCGGCAGATCTCGGGTAGGGGGTCCCAAGTAGTGCGTCTTAGGATCAATGGTAATAGGAGGCAAGGGACACAATGTTTACCCAGGTTCGGGCCCTCTCGATGGAGGTAAAACCCTACTCCTGCTTGATTAATATTGATGATATGGGTAGTACAAGAGTTTATCTACCACGAGATCAGAGAGGCTAAACCCTAGAAGCTAGCCTATGGTATGATTGTTGTTGTATATGTCTATCGACTAGCCTGGCCCCGGTTTATATAATGCACCAGAGGCCTAGGATAACAAGAGTCCTAGCCGAATACGCCGGTGGGGGAGGAGTCCTTGTCTTGATCGCCAAGTCTTGTGGATTCTTCCTTGTATGCGGCAGCTGTCCGGACTGGCCCATGAGTATACGGCCATGGTGGTCCTCGACCCAATCCAACTGATCGGGAGACGACGCGTTGAGTACCCCCTAGTCCAGGACACCGTCAGTAGCCCCCTGAACTGGTCTTCAAGTTAGGGACGCTCCTCGATTCTTCCGAACTGTTCTTCATCTTTGGTTGCCGGTCTTGAAAACTGGTTCAACAAATCTTCTCATCTTCGATCTTGAGGATCGCCGAAATGCATTCCACGAGTTTACACGTTGGGTATCCGAGGAGCCCCTTTAAGTTTCCGGCCTTTATCAATGCCTTGTTATTTTTATGCCACACTTCGGGTTTGAAGTTGTTCCCGGGCGGCAGCGTCCTCTTGCGTCCGAGCTCCAACGCCGGACTGTATCCGAGCTCCAACGCCAGATTATGTATCCGAGCTCCAACGCCGGACTGTATCTGAGGTGTCGTAAATCACCTTAGTTCAAAGAATTTTGAAGGAGTTTAGCCGAGCTTAATGCCGGAAATGCCCTCTATGGAGCCAGCCACTAGTGCCCGAGCTTTATGCCGGACTACTTCCGAGGTGGTGCACCACCCCGAATGTGGGCCGATTTTTGTCAATATTTTTTATTGATGCAATTTATTCTCTGCCGAGATACATAGCCAGTAGCCCTCAAGGTGGGTATCGGTCTAAAACCCGAGATGCACATGAAGGATGACATAAGACCGTTGATCCCCATAGCCGCTGAGACTCAGGTTGATTTGCGAAATCAGTCTGAGGATCAAGTCCTAGCTCGGCAGAATACTTCGGGACACAACAAGCGGCGTGCTCAGTCCTCAAGACTCAGGTTGGGTGCTGCCGACCAACCTGAGGATCAAAATCTCCTCGGAGACTGTATTACACTTAAAATTTTCTGCATTGGACAGGCAATGCAGTAGCCCCCGAGACACTGGTCGGGTGGCAACATCAGATCATGGGATCGATGTGCCCCTTTAATATTTGTAAATAATAAGCCCGAAACCCAGTAGCCCCCGAGCCTTAATGCAGGCATGAGAGGCCGAATTAAGGATCGATATCCATAGTAAAATCACAAATTATGTGTAATGACTCTATGTATCCAAGTACTTTACGTCATTAATGCTCGGATCCGCATTGTACAAAACTTTGTTGACCGACCATCGGCTTCCACCTCCTTGGCCAATAGCCGAGGAGTGTTTGTCCTACTTTATAAAGCCTTTATGAGGGCAAAGATTTACAACAAACAAGGCAATCTGGCCATACGGTTTTATAAACAAAGGTACGCGGAGAGACATGTTATATTACTGTTTAACAGAAGAAATGTCTTCCAAAGAAAATAGTCCCGCTATCAGTTCCTTTCTTTGGGTTGTCATGCTAAGCATGATCATGAAACCTCAGCTCCAATGTAAGAGCAAAATATCGAGGATTTAGTTTGGGAGGCCAGTTAATAGCCCCCGGTAGTGTTCGTCGACAGTCGAGGTCAAGCCGTAAACACTTCGGCCATTGTTATGAATGGCCCGTCGTTTAACACCGTCATCAGATCGCCGACCAGTTTACGCTTATTGTGACAGTCAGTTTTCGGCTTTCTCCACTGAGGTGCTTAACCATGTGAGCTGGAAGCACAATCGCAGTGGTTCTCCCTTTGCACACCTAGTCGGACAAAGCGGAACATAGGAGGCAAGCGCAGGAGCCGGGCGACCCAACTATTGACCGAAGACACAATTCGAAACCGATGCATATATAGCAATATCTGAGAATGTTTTTGCCGAATCTCTAAAGGTGTCCGGCGTTGCACTGCGAGACTTGTGCTGAAAACACACAAATAGTTTAAAAGTGCCATGGGCTCGAAAAGCCAAAAAACTTATTCAAAAGGTTAATGTCCGAACTAGATCAAGTGTTCGGTGCCAAACCGAAAATTGGACTTTAGAGGAAAAAAGGTGCTTCTGCCGTGCTTTAACATGACACATCATGTCTCAAAACTTCAAGCGGGTCAGCCTACGACTTCAACCTTCTATCCCGAAGGCGGAGTACTTCTTACTAGGCCAGTTTAGCAAACTAAACTCTAGCGGCTTTGAGAGAGAAATTAGGCTCCCCGGCTAGTGACCGCACACTTGTGTCGAAAAAAGGAGTGATAAATAATAATAAAAACTTTGCAACGACTAAGAAGAAAAACACTTATCATAAAACGGCTCATATAAATTTAAGAGCCCCCAAGTGACTTGGGTAAAAGAATGATTGCATGTACCGAAGTACTTATATCATATCTATGTTCAACCGAACTTTAAACGCGTCTTAACCGACCGTCGGCTTCTCCCTCTTCGGTCAAGGACCGAAAAGTGTTATGTACTCCATCTGTCGAGAATATCGACGGTGTTTCCAATAACCAGGCAATCAGGCCATAAGGCTGTAACAGACAAAGCGCGCTCAGGGAACTTATGCTATATTACTGCGAAGTGTAAGAAGCATCTTCGAAGAAAATAGTACCCCACCGATACCTTTCTTCGGTGCTCATTGTTATTATGAGACTTGTGCAATAGATTTTTTGTACTCATGAGTTCCGTTGTGTGCCGACCATGATTGAAAACAATAAGAGCGCTAGCTTTCGGCTTCACCCAGTCTGAGGTCCGGCTCGGGTGACCCGATCGTGACAATCGCAGAGGTGCTCCCTTTACTCCCTAGCCTAACAATCGGGAACGTAGGGGTAAGCACAGGAGCCAGGCAACCCAGCTTGCAAATCGCTTAAGTCAATATGGTGCATATTGTGGCGTAATACACGAACAAGGAACGAAGCCGTACAAGTATAACCATATGCAAGAGGAAAAAGCTTCATGAAGGAAGCCCCCAAGTAAACGGGGTATTTGAATTTGCGCGTCACAAACAAAGTTTGGACAAGGAAATTTTTACAAGCAACTTTTTTCCAAAAAAGTATAATGCTTGGCCGAGCCGAACACAAGTTAAAAATTTAAAACTTTGAGCATGAAGACAACTTAGCTGGTTAATGTGTTCGGTATTGATGACGCGGTCCGAGCTTGATGCGGGACAAGGTTCCATCCCCGAGCCGGTCCTGAGGTGGCGGAGCAAAGAGCTCGGCACTCCGAAGTGGTGACATAGCACGGTCAATGCAGGACAGCAGGGTGATGCCGAAGTCCCTGACATGGGGTAATGAAGTGTTGACGAAGCCCCCCGTCCAGCCGAGGTGACGCCAAAGGATATAGTCCGACTGGATCATTTTCCTGTGCACAAAAAATAGTGCAAACCGGAGATAATAGTAATAATAAAAAAATAAAAAAATTCATTGCATAACAAATAATTTATGCAAAGTGAGTAATAAAAAGAAATATGGCCTGGCGCCGAAGTCGATGTCGATGCAGGGCGGCGGCGTGATGCGGTAAAGGCATGGCAACGCCTGAATTCACAGGTCGGTTCGAGTTCCAGATACGGCGTTCGCCGGACTATGTACGGAAACTGACCGAACCACTATGCGACCGTCGTTAATGCGGCCACCATTTGATAGACCTGCGTACATATGAAGGACAAACCAGAGTAATAATTCATTGGAAAAAATGAACCCTAACAAGCAAAAAATACTAGGATTAATAGCATCTGGCTTATTTGTTGTAGCAATCCGAAGAAAGGTGATTCCCAAAATTGGGACTCGATCCGCACACCT
Source organism: Triticum aestivum (assembly GCF_018294505.1). Lineage (NCBI taxonomy): Eukaryota > Viridiplantae > Streptophyta > Magnoliopsida > Poales > Poaceae > Triticum > Triticum aestivum. Next base: position 662,696,616 of record NC_057801.1, read on the forward strand.
ATCGCCTGATGGGCGATAAAGCAACGGCATGGCGATGCTGCCAAAGGTTGGCTCGCCGAGGCAAAGCCCTCGGTCCAGCTAACGTGACGGAGCTGGTCGGCCAGCGACGCCGAAGTCTTCGGAGTAGGTTGACGAAGAGATGATGAAGCCCCCGGTCCAGCGATGCAGGTCGTGACGTGGTCGATGCAGGTGTGCCTGCTCCGTGTAATCCGTGGGGCGGCGATGTTGGTGACGATTTATCCTTCGCGATGCCGAACTATTGTTCGGCTGGCCGAGATGATGATCCGAAGAAATTGAGCTTGGCTCAACAAAGCGACGACGTGTCTAATGCAGGTCGGCCGCCGTGGAGTGATGTTGTCGGGCTGGTTTGACACCGGCGCGATGGTGAAGTTCGTATTGCAAGAATACTTTTAATACTACTGGGATGTGTTTGAAATAAAACACAGCACCCCATACAAAAACTTCCTTCAAAAAGGATGTCCGAGATCCCGTTCATAAAGAAGATGAATTCGGGTCGGATTCGTTCTCGCGCAGAAAACAGATCCAAAAAGTGATGCACTAATTGGAAGTTTCCCGAAGTTTGGACGGTCGGATTGAGCTGAATTTTTGGCAGGTGGTAGATATGGGAATTCCACAGCAAATCAACGGTTGGATCCTCCAAAGGACATCTGAGCTAGATGCTGGATACCACGCCCTAAACTCGTCCGGATTCTCGTCCAGATTCAACAGGGCTCCGGTATATCGGAGATTGCCGGAGATTCCTCCATCGGAACTCGACGAAATTTTTGCAGGGTTGTTGTAGACTTAATTCCGCATAATTCCACCGAAGTAATCGTTTAAGCGACACTCGAGGAGGCGGTGGCGGCGGATACAAGTTTGCTGTCCAGAAAAACAGCACGGTCGCCTGAGGGCAATGTTGACGTTGAGCCCCCGAGCTCCATGGATGACTCCTCCATGATCTTGACAGAGATCGGAGTTGGTGTTGATGAAGGCCTTCATCCGAACATGACGATCGGAGGTAGGGCGCAGTCCTCGGTCAAGCCAAGGTGACCAGTCGAGCTGGTGACGAAGAAGCCGACGTCGCAGTTGACCTGCAGTCGAGCCATTGATCCTTTCGTCGATCACACAACGGAACTCTCAATGAAAGCACCAATGTCGATGTCAAAACCGGCAGATCTCGGGTAGGGGGTCCCAAGCAGTGCGTCTTAGGATCAATGGTAACAGGAGGCAAGGGACACAATGTTTACCCAGGTTCGGGCCCTCTCGATGGAGGTAAAACCCTACTCCTGCTTGATTAATATTGATGATATGGGTAGTACAAGAGTTGATCTACCACGAGATCAGAGAGGCTAAACCCTAGAAGCTAGCCTATGGTATGATTGTTGTTGTATATGTCTATCGACTAGCCTGGTCCCGGTTTATATAATGCACCAGAGGCCTAGGATAACAAGAGTCCTAGCCGAATACGCCGGTGGGGGAGGAGTCCTTGTCTTGATCGCCAAGTCTTGTGGATTCTTCCTTGTATGCGGCAGCTGTCCAGACTGGCCCATGAGTATACGGCCATGGGGTCCTCGGCCCAATCCAACTGATCGGGAGACGACATGTTGAGTACCCCTAGTCCAGGACACCGTCAATAATCATGACAAGTTTTATAAATAATCATCACTACTTTTTATAGCCTAAGTTTTATCACAATAGTCATCGTAAGTAGCAACATTGTTCTCATCATAATCAATTGAAACCTCTTCCAAAATAGTGGATTCATCACTAAATAAAGTCATGACCTCTCCATATCCACTTTCATAAATATTATAAGATTCAACACCCTCCAAAATAGTGGGATCATTACTTCCTAAAGTTGTCACTCTTCCAAACCCACTTTCATCCATATAACCATCATAAATAGGAGCCATGCTATCATCGTAATAAATTTGCACATCAAGACTTGGGAGGCTAAAAATATGATATTCATTAAACATAGCATCCCCAAGCTTGGGACAAACATTAATTGCAGCAAATATATTCTCAAACATGTCATTCTCATCAAACATAGCATCCCCAAGCTTGGGACAAACATTAATTGCAGCAAATATATTCTCAAACATGTCATTCTCATCAAACATAGCATCCCCAAGCTTGGGCCTTTTCCTATCATAGTCATAATCACTCTCATCATTAATAGTATGGATAGCACCAATAGTATAGCAATTATCTTCATCGCAATGAGTAATAGGAGCAACATCATTTGGGAGGGATACCTTTCTACCCTTGCTTCTCCGTCTTTTCTTTTTCTTCTTCACGTCATGTGTGGGTTTAACCCTCTTTTTTGAGCTCCTTATTAATGAGATTGGTTGAATAGAAAGCTCCTCCTTGTTACCTGATTCATCATAAGAAATAATAGGAGGATATTGGGAAGTCTCTTACCTTTCATTAGTATTCTCTTCATCTTCTATTTGCTTCCTTTTCTTTATGTAATTGGCAATATAAGGATTTTCAATGCAATTCACCGCACAATACATAAAAATTTCTTCTAGATCAAAGTCAAGAACTTTATCAAGGACAAATTCTAGCATATCTTTAGTTATATGTTTTATTTCTTCATAACCCAAAAGCAAACTAAGTTCATTATGATGTGCAAGGGAAATCAATCATCACAATTTTTGACACGATACGATCATGAAACAATTTTCATTGGGCATTTAGATGATCACGTTCATTGCAAAGTTCACAAGGATGGCAAAGAAATTTTAAATTTTTAGCATAAGCATCTAGCCTTTCTTGCAACCATTTAGTTTCTAAATACTTATGCCTTTTGCAAAATCTATCTTCTCTATTTGGTGTGTACTTGCAAACTCTATGCACTCCACAAAAATTGATATGCTTATAATAGACATTTTCATCATAACTAGTGCAATCGTCATTAGTACTATGGATATTCAAAGAGTTCATACTAACAACATTGCAATCATGCTCATCATTCAAAGATTTAGTGCCAAACATTCTAATGCATTCTTCCTCTAGCAATTGAGCACAATTATCGGAATCCTTATTTTCATGAAAGATATTAAAAAGATGAAGCATATGAGGCACCCTCAATTCCATTTTTTTGTAGTTTTCTTTTATAGACCAAATTAGTGATAAAACAAGAAACTAAAAGATTCGATTGCAAGATCTAAAGATATACCTTCAAGCACTCACCTCCCCGGCAACGACGCTAGAAAAGAGCTTGATGTCTACTATGCAACCTTCTCCTTGGAGACGTTGTTGGGCCTCCAAGTGCAGAGGTTTGTAGGACAGTAGCAAATTTCCCTCAAGTGGATGGCCTAAGGTTTATCAATTCGTGGGAGGCATAGGATGAAGATGGTCTCTCTCAAACAACCCTGCAACCAAATAACAAAGAGTCTCTCGGGAGCCTTCCCCTAAAGTGGCTTCTCGAGCCTCTAGACACCCCATGTGCACGAGGTTTGTACTGTGTGCACGGAGCTTTGTGCACACGGGGTCTTTAGCTCATGCACACAGGGTAGCAATTTTTGGGTTGGTAAGAAGTGGTCCGCGAGAGGGTTAGGGTTCCCACTCCTCACTGACCCCACCCCTTTCGTCCTGTGACGCTTTTGCAGCCACTGTTGTCACCTCGACCTTCTCTGCATGACCCCATGCCCACAGATTCCTTCCTCGATGTCATTTCATCACTATGTTGGGATCCTCTGGTTTGTGGTCATTTCCATCCAATTAGATTCGTGAATCCTCTCTGAAAATTCTTTCAAATTTCTATAGTTTCATAAAAATTGCATGAGTACTTCATCTTGTATAGATTTAGTTGGTTCAAAATGGTCTAATCCACTCGGGATGGTAGTATGGCATCTCCCTCTTTCCGGATCCGTCTAGGAAGACGGCGCCGCACTACGCCGTGTGCATGGGGTTCGAGCCCCTTGCCCATGGGACCCAGTGCCTACGGGATCGGTACTGTGCGCATGGGACCCCATGCGCGCACATGAGGTATCCAGAGGGGATTCGGCTACTTCTTTTCAACTTTGTCATCTATCCGCTTAATTGAACTCATATACTTGTCCATTCTGCTTATCTAAATCTATTCTTAGGTTCATTCACTAGGGAGATCAGGCACTCTCGTAGAAAGAAGGCCAAGGGCTTATCAAGCTCCTCATAGTTCATGTCACAGTCTTGCAAGTATTTCAAGGGCTAAGGTACTTCTACAACACCTCATACCAGCAAGGCGCATCGGGCAGCATCGAAAAAGCATGTTATTGAGCAGTCTGAGTCCGAGGATAATTCTGACTCGCAAGAGGATGAAACATATGTGTCAGATGGAGGCCAGAGGGATGATGATAATCAGTTGTCTGATGAGGTTGAAATTCAGGGGGATGATGAGGATGCAGAGAACTTGGCTACAGATTATTGTCATGAGCCTGACTATTGGGCTTATCACAATGAGAATATGTACATCTGAGGCACGTATCCGTGTGTAGATCCCGGTTGTCACCGAATCTTATAAATGTGGGTTGACAATGAGATTCTCTTAATAAAGAAGGACATGTTGGCACACCACAAGTATATCGATGTGGAATATGTGCGGAACAATTCACATTTATAACCAGAAATATACAATATTCTTGATGACATGGGATCATCTCATTTATGAGATTCAATCAGATGTTGAGTGAGGAGCTTGGCTATAATTCTCTGCCACTGCCTGGTTTGGCAATGATAATGCTAGAACCTTGCATTGTATGTGAGGTGATAGGCACTGTGGTGCTCCTATGACATGATACCGTTCGTTCTAGAGGAGAATCCTGAGTATATGGCCATGTTAGGGAGCCTAGGCAATGCCACTGAGATGAGATTGCACTTGCTTACATGCCAGAGACCTCATTTATCATAGGATCTATCCAGACCTTGAAGATGTTCTAGGCCACATTCTCCATTGCACTCTTGCTCCTAAGGTAGGATAAGCTCACAAATTTAGAAGCACCACCATTGATCTATTTGTCTATGCTCAGTAGAGGAAGAAGGTGGATGCACTGGACTTCATGTTTGTGGAGATTTGGCAGTATGTTATAGAGAAGAGGTTATGTATCTATGCTTGTGTTTTATCCAGGCCTTGATCGAGTTTGTTGCTCTGACTTCTACTATTGCTAGATACCATGCCAACCTTCCTAAGTGTAACCCAGCATGAAATCCTCGTGTGCTTGCGACGCAATCCAAGGCCAGGGGATAATGCCACATATGTTGAGAATGACTTGTAACATCCACATTAATCCCAATGAACAATCCATGGATGTTCCTGCAATGAACAAGAAGGAGAAACATTACTAACTACAAATCTTGTTGGAGATTTCATATTTCTCAACTCGGGCATTTGCTTGAAATATTAACTTCAACTCTTGGAACATCTCATATGCTCCATGAAGTTCAAAATGTCTTTGAAGTCCCGATTCTAAGCCGTAAAGCATGGCACACTGAACTATCGAGTAGTCACCAGCTTTGCTTTGCCAGACGTTCTTAACATCATCAGTAGCGTCTGCAGCAGGCCTAGCACCTAGCGGTGCTTCCAGGACGCAATTCTTCTGTGCAGCAATGAGGACAATCCTCAAGTTACGGACCTAGTCCGTGTAATTTCTACCATCATCTTTCAACTTAGCTTTCTCTAGGAACGCATTAAAATTCAAAGGAATGGTGGCACGGGCCATTGATCTACAATAACATAGACATGCAAAATAAGGGATCATCTTAGCTTTCCCCGTTGTATGTGAACATAGAGCTTATCACACCCGATCATCATGTGGTGTCTCGGCACGACGAACTGTAGCAACGGTGCGTACTCAGGGAGAACACTTATACCTTGAAATTTAGTAAGGGATCATCTTGTAATGCTACCGCTGTACTAAGCAAAATAAGATGCATAAAAGATAAACATCACATGCAATCAAAATGTGTGACATGATATGGCTATTATCATCTTGTGCTCATGATCTCCATCACCGAAGCATCGTCATGATCTCCATCGTCACCGGTGCGACACCTTGATCTCCATCATAGCATCGTTGTCGTCTCACCAACTATTGCTACTATGACTATCGCTACCGCTTAGTGATAAAGTAAAGCAATTACATGGCGATTGCATTGCATACTATAAAGCGACAACCATATGGCTCCTACCAGTTGCCGATAACTCTGTTACAAAACATGATCATCTCATACAACAATTTATATCGCATCATGTCTTGACCATATCACATCATAGCAAGCCCTACAAAAACAAGTTAGACGTCCTCTACTTTGTTGTTGCAAGTTTTATGTGGCTGCTACGGGCTTCTAGCAAGAACCGTTCTTACCTACGCACCAAAACCACAATGATTTTTTGTCAAGTGTGCTGTTTTAACCTTCCACAAGGATCGGTCGTAGTCAAACTCAATTCAAGTAAAGTTGGAGAAACAGACACCCGCCAGCCACCTATGTGCAAAAGCACGCCGGTAGAACCAGTCTCATGAACATGGTCATGCAATGTCGGTCCGGGCCGCTTCATCCAACAATACCGCCGAATCAAAGTAAGACGTTGGTGGTAAGCAGTATGACTATTATCGCCCGCAACTCTTTGTGTTCTACTCGTGCATAAAACATCTACGCATAGACCTGGCTCGGATACCACTGTTGGGGTACGCAGTAATTACAAAAAAATTCCTACGATCACGCAAGATCTATCTAGGAGATGCATAGCAACGAGATGGGAGAGTGTGTACACGTACCCTTGTAGACCGAAAGCGGAAGCGTTTAGTAACGCGGTTGATGTAGTCGAACTTCTTTGCGGTCCAACCGATCCAAGTACCGAAAGTACGACACCTCCGCGTTCAGCACACGTTCAGCTCGATGACGTCCCTCGTGCTCTTGATCCAGTTGAGGACGAGGGTATGTTCCGCCAGCACAACGGCGTGGCGACGGTGATGATGATGTTACCGACGCAGGGCTTTGCCTAAGCACTACAATGGTATGATCGAGGTGTGTAACTGTGGAGGGGGGCACTGCACACGGTTAAGAGAAACTTGTGTGTCCTAGGGTTCCCCCTTGCCCCCGTATATAAAGGAGGGAGGGGGAGGCCGGCCGGCCCTAGGGGAACGCCCCATAAGGAGGAGTCCTACTAGGACTTCCTAGTCCTAGTAGGATTCCCCTCCAAGGAAGAGGGGGATGGAAGGAAAGGGAGAGGGAGTAGGAAAGGGGGGCGCCACCCTCTTTCCCTTGTCCAATTCGGACTCCAAGGGGGGGGGGGCACGCGCCTGCCTTGGCTGCCCTCCTGTCTCTCCACTAAGGCCCATGGTGGCCCATTAGTTCCCCCTGGGGGTTCCGGTAACCCCTTTGGCACTCCATTTTTACCCAAAACTTCCCGGAACACTTTCGGTGTCTGAATAACATGGTCCAATATATCAATATTTATGTCTCGACCATTTCGAGACTCCTCGCCACGTCCGTGATCTCATCCAGGACTCTGAACAAACTTCGGTCATCAAAACACATAACTCATAATACATATCTTCATCGAACATTAAGCGTGCAGACCCTACGGGTTCGAGAACTATGTAGACATGATCGAGACACATCTCTGATCAATAACCAATAGCGGAACCTGGATGCTCATATTGGCTCCTACATATTCTACGAAGATCTTTATCGGTCAAACAGCATAACAACATACGTTGTTCCTTTTGTCATCGGTATGCTACTTGCCCGAGATTCGATCGTCGGTATCATCATACCTAGTTCAATATCGTTACTGGCAAGTCTCTTTACTTGTTCCATAATACTTCATCCTGTAACTAACTCACTATTCACATTGCTTGCAAGGCTTATAGTGATGAGCATTACCGAGAGGGCCCAGAGATACCTCTCCGAAACACAGAGTGAGAAATCCTAATCTTGATTTATGCCAACCCAACAAACACCTTCGGAAACACATATAGAGCATCTTTATAATCACCCATTTACGTTGTGAGTTTGATAGCACACCAGGTGTTCCTCCGGTATTCGGGACTTGCATAATCTCATAGTCTGAGGAACGTGTATAAGTCATGAAGAAAGAAGTAGCAATAAAACTGTAACGATCATAATGCTAAGCTAACGGATGGGTCATGTCCATCACATCATTCTCCTAATAATGTGACCCCGTTCATCAAATGACAACACATGTCTATGGTTACGAAGCATAACCATCTTTGATTAACGAGGTAGCCAAGTAGAGGCATACTAGGGACAATATGTTTTGTCTATGTATTCACACATGTACTAAGTTTCCAGTTAATACAATTCTAGCATGAATAATAAACATTTATCATGAAATAAAGAAATAAACAATAACTTTATTATTGCCTCTAGGGCATATTTCCTTCAATTAAATATTAACATCAAAGCCTCTGTCTCTCCGACCTCAAGAGCACCCGCCGCAGCCAATGGAACTCGCGTTCACCGATAGCACTCTCTAGACTGCTATAGCGCCAAACTCCACAACAAAAAAATCTAAACCTAATCTACTATGTTTAGAAGTTGCCCGCGCTCTTCTCCCGTACCTCCTCCGAACGATGACACCATTGGAGGGGGAGGGGATGAGCTGGGATCTCAACACTGAACTCTTGAGAATTGGTGTCGAGGTGAGGGAAGAAACTACCGTAAGGAGAGCTAGAAGTGTCGTGGTTTTGTCACGGCAGATGCCCTAGTGAAAGGACTTAGGTGTGGAGCCATAAACGTTGGTTAGCTCGAAGGGGTTGAACGAGACAAAGGACACAAAGGATTTACCCAGGTTCGGCCCCTCACAGCGAGGTAAAAGACTACGTCCTGCTTTTAGTTGTATTGCTTGAGTTTCGATTACAGGGGAGCAATTATGCTTGACCTAGCTGTCGATCAGTTGTTTCTTGACCTAACCCGCTGTCGGGTCTCGCCTTTATATACATAGGTCGAGGCCCAAGGCTTACAAGAGTCTGAGCCGGATCACACAACGTGATCGGCCAGGTTGCTAAATCGCCTTGCCTTACCAGACAAGCCACCATATGGCGGTTCATACGTCTGGGTCTTGGGCCGCCACCAGGCCCGCCTCTTGAGTCGCCGCCTTTACACTTGTCTTCTTGGGCTTACTTGGGCCTTCTTTGTTGAGTCCTTGATATGTCCATTTTGCATCATGCTTTTATATTGATATTTATTGCATTATGGGTCGTTATTACACATTATATCACAATACTTATGTCTTTTCTCTCTTATTTTACAAGGTTTACATGAAGAGGGAGAATGTCGGCAGCTGGAATTCTGGGCTGGAAAAGGAGCAAATATTAGAGACCTATTATGCACACTCCAGAAGTCCTGAAACTTCATGGAGATTCATTATGGAATTAATAAAAAATATTGGGCAAAGAAAGCACCAGAAGGGGGCCACCTGCCATCCACAAGGGTGGAGGGCACGCCCTACCCCCTGGGCGCGCTCCCTACCTTGTGGACAACCTGGCAGGCCCCGGATGCCCATCTTCTGCTATATGGTGTGTCTTGACCTGGAAAAATTAGAAGGAAGCTTTCGGGACGAAGCGCCGCCATCTTGAGGTGGAACCTGGGCAGAACCAATCTAGGGCTTCAGCGGAGCTGTTCTATCGGGGTAACTTCCCTCTGGGAGGGGGAAATCGATGCCATCGTCATCACCAATAATCCTCTCATCGAGAGGGGGGTCAATCTCCATCAACATCTTCACCAGTACCATCTCCTCTCCAAACCCTAGTTCATCTCTTGAATCCGATCTCTGTCTCAAAACCTCAGATTGGTACCTGTGGGTTGCTAGTAGTGTTGATTACTCCTTGTAGTTGATACTAGTTGGTTTATTTCATGGAAGATCATATGTTCAGATCCTTAATGATAATTAATACTCCTCTTATTATGAACATGAATATACTTTCTGAGTAGTACGTTTGTTCCTAAGGACATGTGAGAAGTCGTGTTATAAGTAATCATGTGTATTTGGTATTCGTTCGATATTTTGATGAGATGTATGTTGTCTTTCCTCTAGTGGTGTTATGTGAACGTCGACTACATGACACTTCACCATGATTTGGGCCTAGGGGAAGACATTGGGAAGTAATAAGTAGATGATGGGCTGCTAGAGTGACAGAAGCTTAAACCCTAGTTTATGTGTTGCTTCGTAAGGGGCTTATTTGGATCCATATGTTTCATGCTATGGTTAGATTTATCTTAATTCTTCTTTCATATTTGCGGATGCTTGCGAGAGGGGTTAATAATAAGTGGGAGGCTTGTCCAAGGAAGGACAGTACCCAAGCACCGGTCCACCCACGTATCAAATTATAAAAGTAACGAACGCGAACCATATGAGCATGATGAAAACTAACTTGACAGTAATTCCCATGTGTCCTCGAGAGCGCTTTGCTTTATATAAGAGTTCGTCCAGGCTTGTCCTTTGCTACAAAAAGGATTGGACCACTTGCTGCACCTTGTTTACTTTTGTTACTTGTTACCCGTTACGAATTATCTTATCACACAACTATCTGATATCGATAATTCCAGTGCTTGCATAGAAAACCTTGCTGAAAACCGCTTGTCATTTCCTTCTACTCCTCATTGGGTTCGACACTCTTACTTATCGAAAGGACTATGATAGATCCCCTATACTTGTGGGTCATCAAGACTCTTTTATGGAGCCATTGCCGGGGAGTGAAGCGCCTTTGGTGAGTGGAATTTGGTAAGGAAACATTTATATACTGTGCTGAAATTTACTGTCACTTGTTAATTACTATGGAAAATAATCCTTTGAGGGGCTTGTTCGGGGTATCTTCACCTCAACCAGAAGAGCAAAGAGTTGCTCCTCAACCTAGTGCACCTACTGAAAATATTTATTATGAAATTCCTTCCGGTATGTGATGTCCACTATGCAACCTTCTCCTTGTACACGCTGTTGGGCCTCCAAGTGCAGAGGTTTGTAGGACAGTAGAAAATTTCCCTCAAGTGGATGACCTAAGGTTTATCAATTCGTGGGAGGCATAGGATGAATATGGTCTCTCTCAAACAACCCTGCAACCAAATAACAAAGAGTCTCTTGTGTCCCCAACACACCCAATACAATGGTAAATTGTATAGGTGCACTAGTTCCGCGAAGAGATGGTGATACAAGTGCAATATGGATGGTAGATATGAGTATAAGTAATCTGAAAATATAAAAACAACAAGGTTGCAAGTGGTAAAAGTGAGCGTAAATGGTATTGCAATGCTAGGAAACAAGGCCAAAGGTTCATACTTTCACTAGTGTAAGTTCTCTCAACAATAACAACATAACTGGATCATATAACTATCCCTCAACATGCACCAAAGAGTCACTCCAAAGTCACTAATAGTGGAGAACAAACGAAGAGATTATGGTAGGGTACGAAACCACCTCAAAGTTATCCTTTCTGATCAATCTATTCAAGAGTCCGTAGTAAAATAACATGAAGCTATTCTTTCCATTCGATCTATCATAGAGTTCGTACTAGAATAAAACCTTAAGACACAAATCAACCAAAACCCTAATGTCACCTAGATACTCCAATGTCACCTCAAGTATCCGTGGGTATGATTATACGATATGCGTCACACAATCTCAGATTCATCTATTCAACCAACACAAAGAACTTCAAAGAGTGGCCCAAAGTTTCTACCGGAGAGTCAAGACGAAAATGTGTGCCAACCCCCATGCATAAGTTCACAAGGTCACTGAACCCGCAAGTTGATCACCAAAACATACATCAAGTAGATCACGTGAATATCCCATTGTCACCACAAATAAGCACATGCAAGACATACATCAAGTGTTCTCAAATCCTTAAAGACTCAATCCGAAAAGATAACTTCAACGGGAAAACTCAATCCATTACAAGAGAGTAGAGGGGGAGAAACATCATAAGATCCAACTATAATAGCAGAGCTCGCGGTACATCAAGATCGGGCCATGTCAAGAACACGAGAGAGAGAGAGAGAGATCAAACACATAGCTAGTGGTACATACCCTCAGCCCCGAGGGTGAACTACTCCCTCCTTGTCATGGAGAGCACCGGGATGATGAAGATGGCCACCAGTGATGGATCCCCCCTCCGACAGGGTGCCAGAACAGGGTCCTGATTGGTTTTTGGTGGCTACAGAGGCTTGCAGCGGCGGAACTCCCGATCTATGATGCTCCTGGATGTTTTCGGGGTATATGGGTATATATAGGAGGAAGAAGTAGGTCGGTGCAGCTGCGAGGGGCCCACGAGGGTGGGGGGCGCGCCCAGGGGGGAAGGCGTGCCTCCCTTCCTTGTGGCCTCCTTGCTTCTTTCTTGACGTCCACTCCAAGTCCTCTGGATCACGTTTGTTCCAAAAATCACTCTCCCGAAGGTTTCATTCCGTTTGGACTCCGTTTGATATTCCTTTTCTGGGAATCACCGAAATAGGCAAAAAAACAGCAATTTGGACTGGGCCTTCGGTTAATAGGTTAGTCCCAAAAATAATATAAAAGTGCATAGTAAAGCCCATTAAACATCAAAAACAGATAATATAATAGCATGGAACAATAAAAAATTATAGATATGTTGGAGACGTATCAAGCATCCCCAAGCTTAATTCCTGCTCGTCCTCGAGTAGGTAATGATAAAAATAGAATTTTTGATGTGGAATGCTACCTAGCATATTTCTCAATGTAATTTTCTTTATTGTGGCATGAATGTTCAGATCCAAAAGATTCAAGATAAAAGTTTAATATTGACATAAAAATAGTAATACTTCAAGCATGCTAACCAAGTAGTTTATGTCTTATCAAAATAACATAGCCAAAGAAAGCTTATCCCTACAAAATCATATAGTTTGGCCATGCTTCATTTTCGTCACACAAAATGCTCCCATCATGCACAACCCCGGTTTCAGCCAAGCAATTGGTTCATACTTTTTAACGCGCTTCAGCCTTTTCAACCCTCATGCAATACATGAGCATAAGCCATGGACATATCACTATGGGTGGAGTAGAGTATGATGATAGGGATTATGTGAGAAAACAAAAAGTGAGAAAGTCTCATATTGACGCGGCTAATCAACGGGCTATGGAGATGCCCATCAATTGATGTCAATACAAGGAGTAGGGATTGCCATGCAATGGATGCACTAGAGCTATAAATGTATGAAAGCTCGTCAAAAGAAACTAAGTGGGTGTGCATCCAACTTGCCTGCTCAAGAAGACCTAGGGCAATTTGAGGAAGCCCATCATTGGAATATACAAGCCAAGTTCTATGAAAGTGACAACATAAGAGACTCTCTATCATGAAGATCATGGTGCTATTTTGAAGCACAAGTGTGGTAAAAGGATAGTAACATTATCCCTTCTCTCTTTTTCTCTCATTTTTTTATTTGGGCTTCTTTGGCCTTTTTTTATTTATTTGGGCTTCTTTGGCCTCTTTTTTTCATAAAGTCCGGAGTCTCATCCCGACTTGTGGGGGAATCATAGTCTCCATCATCCTTTCCTCACATGGGACAATGCTCTAATAATGAAGATAATCACACTTCTATTTATTTACAACTCAAGAATTGCAACTCAATACTTAGGACAAAATATGACTCTATGTGAGTGCCTCCGGCGGTGTACCGGGATATGCAATGAATCAAGAGCGACATGTATGAAAGAATTATAAAGGTGGCTTTGGCACAAATATGATGTCAACTACATGATCATGCAAAGTAATAATGATGGAGCGTGTCATAATAAACGTAGCGGTGGAAAGTTGCATGGCAATATATCTCGGAATGGCTATGGAAATGCCATAATAGGTAGGTATGGTGGCTGTTTTGAGGAAGATATAAGGAGGTTTATGTGTGATAGAGCGTATCGTATCATGGGGTTTGGATGCACCGGTGAAGTTTGCACCAACTCTCAAGGTGAGAAAGGGCAATGCACGGTACCGTAGAGGCTAGCAAATTGCGGAAGGGTAAGAGTGCGTATAATCCATGGACTCACATTAGTCATAAAGAACTCATATACTTATTGCAAAAGTTTATTAGCCCTTGAAGCAAAGTACTACTACGCATGCTCCTAGGGTAAGGGTTGGTAGGAGTTAACCATCGCGTGATCCCGACCTCCACTCATAAGGAAGGCAATCAAAGAACACCCCATGCTTCAAATTTGTCACACAACGTTCACCATACGTGTATGCTACGGGACTTGTCAACTTTAACACAAGTATTTCTCAATTTCATAATTACCCAACTAGCATGACTCTAACATTACCACCTTTATATCTCAAAACAATTATCAAGTATCAAACTTCTCATAGTATCCAATGCACTTTATATGAAAGTTTTTATTATATCCCTCTTGGATGCCCATCATATTAGGACTAAATTCATAACCAAAGAAAATTACCATGCTGTTCTAAAAGACTCTCAAAATAATATAAGTGAAGCATGAGAGATCAATAATTTCTACAAAATAAAACCACCACTGTGCTCTAAAAAGGTATAAGTGAAGCACTAGAGCAAAAGACAAACTACTCCAAAAGATATAAGTGAAGATCAATGAGTGGTCAAATAATTGTGCAACTATGTGAAGACTCTCTAACATTTAAGAATTTCAGATCTTGGTGTTTTATTCAAACAGCAAGTAAAACAAAATAAAATAAAGTGACGCTCCAAGCAAAACACATATCATGTGGTGAATAAAAATATAGCTCCAAGTAAAGTTACCGATGAATGAAGACGAAAGAGGGGATGCCTTCCGGGACATCCCCAATCTTAGGCTCTTGGTTTTCCTTTAATATTACCTTGGGGTGCCTTGGGCATCCCCAAGCTTAGGCTCTTGCCACTCCTTATTCCATAGTCCATCGAATCTTTACCCAAAACTTGAAAACTTCACAACACAAAACTCAGCAGAAAACTCGTAAGCTCCTTTAGTATAAGAAAATAAAACCACCACTTAGGTACTGTTGTAAACTCATTATAAATTCATATTGTTGTAATATCTACTGTATTAAAACTTCTCTATGGTTCATACCCTCCGATACTACTCATATATTCATCAAAATAAGCAAACAACACAATGAAAACAGAATCTGTCAAAAACAGAACAGTCTGTAGTAATATGTATCAAACGTATACTTCTGCAACTCCAAAAATTCTGAAATAAATTGGTGGACCTGAGGAATTTGTCTATTAATTATCTGCAAAAATAATCAACCTAAAAGCACTCTCCAGTAAAAAATGGCAGCTAATCTCGTGAGCACAAAAGTCTCTATTTTTTTACAGCAAGATCATAAAGACTTCACCCAAGTCTTCCCAAAGGTTCTACTTGGCACAAACACTAATTAAAACATAAGACCACATCTAAAAAGATGCTAGATGAATTATTCATTACTAAACAGGAGCAAAATGCAAAGAACAAAAATAAAATTGGGTTGCCTCCCAACAAGTGCTAAAGTTTAACGCCCCTAGCTAGGTATGATGATTTCAATGACGCTCACATAAAAGATAAGAACTGAAACATAAAGAGAGCATCATGAAGATTATGACTAGCACATTTAAGTCTAACCCACTTCCTATGCATAGGGATTTTGTGAGCAAACAACTTATGGGAACAATAATCAACTAGCATAGGAAGGCAAAACAAGCATAACTTCAAGATTTTAAGCACATAGAGAGGAAACTTGATATTATTGCAATTCCTACAAGCATATGTTCCTCCCTCATAATAATTTTCATTAGCATAATGAATGAATTCAACAAGATAACCATCACATAAAGCATTCTTTTCATGATCTACAACCATAGAATTTTTATTACTCTCCACATAAGCAAAATTCTTCTCATTCGGAATAGTGGGAGTATCATAAGAGACTCGAATACTATAAATTGTTTCCATATTAAAAGAGTAATGTTCAAAAAAAGGATAATCATAATTGTCGGTGTCAAAACCGGCAGATCTCGGGTAGGGGGTCCCAAGTAGTGCGTCTTAGGATCAATGGTAATAGGAGGCAAGGGACACAATGTTTACCCAGGTTCGGGCCCTCTCGATGGAGGTAAAACCCTACTCCTGCTTGATTAATATTGATGATATGGGTAGTACAAGAGTTTATCTACCACGAGATCAGAGAGGCTAAACCCTAGAAGCTAGCCTATGGTATGATTGTTGTTGTATATGTCTATCGACTAGCCTGGCCCCGGTTTATATAATGCACCAGAGGCCTAGGATAACAAGAGTCCTAGCCGAATACGCCGGTGGGGGAGGAGTCCTTGTCTTGATCGCCAAGTCTTGTGGATTCTTCCTTGTATGCGGCAGCTGTCCGGACTGGCCCATGAGTATACGGCCATGGGGGTCCTCGGCCCAATCCAACTGATCGGGAGACGACGCGTTGAGTACCCCCTAGTCCAGGACACCGTCAGTAGCCCCCTGAACCGGTCTTCAAGTTAGGGACGCTCCTCGATTCTTCCGAACTGTTCTTCATCTTCGGTTGCCGGTCTTGAAAACTGGTTCAACAAATCTTCTCATCTTCTATCTTGAGGATCGCCGAAATGCATTCGACGAGTTTACACTTCGGGTATCCGAGGAGCCCCTTTAAGTTTCCGGCCTTTATCAATGCCTTGTTATTTTTATGCCACACTTCGGGTTTGAAGTTGTTCCCGGGCGGCAGCGTCCTCTTGCGTCCGAGCTCCAACGCCGGACTGTATCCGAGCTCCAACGCCGGACTATGTATCCGAGCTCCAACGCCGGACTGTATCTGAGGTGTCGTAAATCACCTTGGTTCAAAGAATTTTGAAGGAGTTTAGCCGAGCTTAATGCCGGAAATGCCCTCTATGGAGCCAGCCACTAGTGCCCGAGCTTTATGCCGGACTACTTCCGAGGTGGTGCACCACCCCGAATGTGGGCCGATTTTTGTCAATATTTTTGATTGATGCAATTTATTCTCTGCCGAGATACATAGCCAGTAGCCCTCAAGGTGGGTATCGGTCTAAAACCCGAGATGCACATGAAGGATGACATAAGACCGTTGATCCCCGTAGCCGCTGAGACTCAGGTTGATTTGCAAAATCGGTCTGAGGATCAAGTCCTAGCTCGGCAGAATACTTCAGGACACAACAAGCGGCATGCTCAGTCCTCAAGACTCAGGTTGGGTGTGGCCGACCAACCTGAGGATCAAAACCTCCTTGGAGACTGTATTACACTTAAAATTTTCTGCATTGGACAGGCAATGCAGTAGCCCCCGAGACACTGGTCGGGTGGCAACACCAGATCAGGGGATCGATGTGCCCCTTTAATATTTGTAAATAATAAGCCCGAAGCCCAGTAGCCCCCGAGCCTTAATGCGGGCACGGGAGGCCGAATTAAGGATCGATATCCATAGTAAAATCACAAATTATGTGTAATGACTCTATGTATCCAAGTACTTTACGTCATTAATGCTCGGATCCGCATTGTACAAAACTTTGTTGACCGACCATCGGCTTCCACCTCCTCGGCCAATAGCCGAGGAGTGTTTGTCCTACTTTATAAAGCCTTTATGAGGGCAAAGATTTACAACAAACAAGGCAATCTGGCCATACGGTTTTATAAACAAAGGTACGCGGAGAGACATGTTATATTACTGTTTAACAGAAGAAATGTCTTCCAAAGAAAATAGTCCCGCTATCGGTTCCTTTCTTTGGGTTGTCATGCTAAGCATGATCATGAAACCTCAGCTCCAATGTAAGAGCAAAATATCGAGGATTTAGTTTGGGAGGCCAGTTAATAGCCCCCGGTAGTGTTCGGCGACAGTCGAGGTCAAGCCGTAAACACTTCGGCCATTGTTATGAATGGCCCGTCGTTTAACGCCGTCATCGGATCGCCGACCAGTTTACGCTTATTGTGACAGTCAGTTTTCGGCTTTCTCCACTGAGGTGCTTAACCATGTGAGCTGGAAGCACAATCGCAGTGGTTCTCCCTTTGCACACCTAGTCGGACAAAGCGGAACATAGGAGGCAAGCGCAGGAGCCGGGCGACCCAACTATTGACCGAAGACACAATTCGAAACCGATGCATATATAGCAATATCTGAGAATGTTTTTGCCGAATCTCTAAAGGTGTCCGGCGTTGCACTGCGAGACTTGTGCTGAAAACACACAAATAGTTTAAAAGTGCCATGGGCTCGAAAAGCCAAAAAACTTATTCAAAAGGTTAATGTCCGAACTAGATCAAGTGTTCGGTGCCAAACCGAAAATTGGACTTTAGAGGAAAAAAAGGTGCTTCTGCCGTGCTTTAACATGACACATCATGTCTCAAAACTTCAAGCGGGTCAGCCTACGACTTCAACCTTCTATCCCGAAGGCGGAGTACTTCTTACTAGGCCAGTTTAGCAAACTAAACTCTAGCGGCTTTGAGAGAGAAATTAGGCTCCCCGGCTAGTGACCGCACACTTGTGTCGAAAAAAAGAGTGATAAATAATAATAAAAACTTTGCAACGACTAAGAAGAAAAACACTTATCCTAAAGCGGCTCATATAAATTTAAGAGCCCCCAAGTGACTTGGGTAAAAGAATGATTGCATGTACCGAAGTACTTATATCATATCTATGTTCAACCGAACTTTAAACGCGTCTTAACCGACCGTCGGCTTCTCCCTCTTCGGTCAAGGACCGAAAAGTGTTATGTACTCCATCTGTCGAGAATATCGACGGTGTTTCCAATAACCAGGCAATCAGGCCATAAGGCTGTAACAGACAAAGCGCGCTCAGGGAACTTATGCTATATTACTGCGAAGTGTAAGAAGCATCTTCGAAGAAAATAGTAACCCCACCGATACCTTTCTTCAGTGCTCATTGTTATTATGAGACTTGTGCAATAGATTTTTTGTACTCATGAGTTCCGTTGTGTGCCGACCATGATTGAAAACAATAAGAGCGCTAGCTTTCGGCTTCACCCAGCCTGAGGTCCGGCTCGGGTGACCCGATCGTGACAATCGCAGAGGTGCTCCCTTTACTCCCTAGCCTAACAATCGGGAACGTAGGGGTAAGCACAGGAGCCAGGCAACCCAGCTTGCAAATTGCTTAAGTCAATATGGTGCATATTGTGGCGTAATACACGAACAAGGAACGAAGCCGTACAAGTATAACCATATGCAAGAGAAAAAAGCTTTATGAAGGAAGCCCCCAAGTAAACGGGGTATTTGAATTTGCGCGTCACAAACAAAGTTTGGACAAGGAAATTTTTACAAGCAACTTTTTTCCAAAAAAGTATAATGCTTGGCCGAGCCGAACACAAGTTAAAAATTTAAAACTTTGAGCATGAAGACAACTTAGCTGGTTAATGTGTTCGGTATTGATGACGCGGTCCGAGCTTGATGCGGGACAAGGTTCCATCCCCGAGCTGGTCTTGAGGTGGCGGAGCAAAGAGCTCGGCACTCCGAAGTGGTGACATAGCACGGTCAATGCAGGACGGCAGGGTGATGCCGAAGTCCCTGACATGGGGTAATGAAGTGTTGACGAAGCCCCCCGTCCAGCCGAGGTGACGCCAAAGGATATAGTCCGACTGGATCATTTTCCTGTGCACAAAAAATAGTGCAAACCGGAGATAATAGTAATAATAAAAAAAATAAAAAAATTCATTACATAACAAATAATTTATGCAAAGTGAGTAATAAAAAGAAATATGGCCTGGCGCCGAAGTCGATGTCGATGCAGGGCGGCGGCGTGATGCGGTAAAGGCATGGCAACGCCTGAATTCACAGGTCGGTTCGAGTTCCGGATACGGCGTTCGCCGGACTATGTACGGAAACTGACCGAACCACTATGCGACCGTCGTTAATGCGGCCACCATTTGATAGACCTGCGTACATATGAAGGACAAACCAGAGTAATAATTCATTGGAAAAAATGAACCCTAACAAGCAAAAAATACTAGGATTAATAGCATCTGGCTTATTTGTTGTAGCAATCCGAAGAAAGGTGATTCCCAAAATTGGGACTCGATCCGCACACCTATCGCCTGATGGGCGATAAAGCAACGGCATGGCGATGCTGCCAAAGGTTGGCTCGCCGAGGCAAAGCCCTCGGTCCAGCTAACGTGACGGAGCTGGTCGGCCAGCGACGCCGAAGTCTTCGGAGTAGGTTGACGAAGAGATGATGAAGCCCCCGGTCCAGCGATGCAGGTCGTGACGTGGTCGATGCAGGTGTGCCTGCTCCGTGTAATCCGTGGGGCGGCGATGTTGGTGACGATTTATCCTTCGCGATGCCGAACTATTGTTCGGCTGGCCGAGATGATGATCCGAAGAAATTGAGCTTGGCTCAACAAAGCGACGACGTGTCTAATGCAGGTCGGCCGCCGTGGAGTGATGTTGTCGGGCTGGTTTGACACCGGCGCGATGGTGAAGTTCGTATTGCAAGAATACTTTTAATACTACTGGGATGTGTTTGAAATAAAACACAGCACCCCATACAAAAACTTCCTTCAAAAAGGATGTCCGAGATCCCGTTCATAAAGAAGATGAATTCGGGTCGGATTCGTTCTCGCGCAGAAAACAGATCCAAAAAGTGATGCACTAATTGGAAGTTTCCCGAAGTTTGGACGGTCGGATTGAGCTGAATTTTTGGCAGGTGGTAGATATGGGAATTCCGCAGCAAATCAACGGTTGGATCCTCCAAAGGACATCCGAGCTAGATGCTGGATACCACGCCCTAAATTCGTCCAGATTCTCGTCCAGATTCAAAAGGGCTCCGGTATATCAGAGATTGTCGGAGATTCCTCCATCGGAACTCGACGAAATTTTTGCAGGGTTGTTGTAGACTTAATTCCGCATAATTCCACCGAAGTAATCGTTTAAGCGACACTCGAGGAGGCGGTGGCGGCGGATACAAGTTTGCTGTCCAGAAAAACAGCACGGTCGCCTGAGGGCAATGTTGACGTTGAGCCCCCGAGCTCCATGGATGACTCCTCCATGATCTTGACAGAGATCGGAGTTGGTGTTGATGAAGGCCTTCATCCGAACGTGACGATCGGAGGTAGGGCGCAGTCCTCGGTCAAGCCAAGGTGACTAGTCGAGCTGGTGACGAAGAAGCCGACGTCGCAGTTGACCTGCAGTCAAGCCATTGATCCTTTCGCCGATCACACAACGGAACTCTCAGTGAAAGCACCAGTGTTGATGTCAAAACCGACAGATCTCGGGTAGGGGGTCCCAAGCAGTGCGTCTTAGGATCAATGGTAACAGGAGGCAAGGGACACAATGTTTACCCAGGTTCGGGCCCTCTCGATGGAGGTAAAACCCTACTCCTGCTTGATTAATATTGATGATATGGGTAGTACAAGAGTTGATCTACCACGAGATCAGAGAGGCTAAACCCTAGAAGCTAGCCTATGGTATGATTGTTGTTGTATATGTCTATCGACTAGCCTGGTCCCGGTTTATATAATGCACCAGAGGCCTAGGATAACAAGAGTCCTAGCCGAATACGCCGGTGGGGGAGGAGTCCTTGTCTTGATCGCCAAGTCTTGTGGATTCTTCCTTGTATGCGGCAGCTGTCCAGACTGGCCCATGAGTATACGACCATGGGGTCCTCGGCCCAATCCAACTGATCGGGAGACGACATGTTGAGTACCCCTAGTCCAGGACACCGTCAATAATCATGACAAGTTTTATAAATAATCATCACTACTTTTTATAGCCTAAGTTTTATCACAATAGTCATCGTAAGTAGCAACATTGTTCTCATCATAATCAATTGAAACCTCTTCCAAAATAGTGGATTCATCACTAAATAAAGTCATGACCTCTCCATATCCACTTTCATAAATATTATAAGATTCAACACCCTCCAAAATAGTGGGATCATTACTTCCTAAAGTTGTCACTCTTCCAAACCCACTTTCATCCATATAACCATCATAAATAGGAGCCATGCTATCATCGTAATAAATTTGCACATCAAGACTTGGGAGGCTAAAAATATGATATTCATTAAACATAGCATCCCCAAGCTTGGGACAAACATTAATTGCAGCAAATATATTCTCAAACATGTCATTCTCATCAAACATAGCATCCCCAAGCTTGGGACAAACATTAATTGCAGCAAATATATTCTCAAACATGTCATTCTCATCAAACATAGCATCCCCAAGCTTGGGCCTTTTCCTATCATAGTCATAATCACTCTCATCATTAATAGTATGGATAGCACCAATAGTATAGCAATTATCTTCATCGCAATGAGTAATAGGAGCAACATCATTTGGGAGGGATACCTTTCTACCCTTGCTTCTCCGTCTTTTCTTTTTCTTCTTCACGTCATGTGTGGGTTTAACCCTCTTTTTTGAGCTCCTTATTAATGAGATTGGTTGAATAGAAAGCTCCTCCTTGTTACCTGATTCATCATAAGAAATAATAGGAGGATATTGGGAAGTCTCTTACCTTTCATTAGTATTCTCTTCATCTTCTATTTGCTTCCTTTTCTTTATGTAATTGGCAATATAAGGATTTTCAATGCAATTCACCGCACAATACATAAAAATTTCTTCTAGATCAAAGTCAAGAACTTTATCAAGGACAAATTCTAGCATATCTTTAGTTATATGTTTTATTTCTTCATAACCCAAAAGCAAACTAAGTTCATTATGATGTGCAAGGGAAATCAATCATCACAATTTTTGACACGATACGATCATGAAACAATTTTCATTGGGCATTTAGATGATCACGTTCATTGCAAAGTTCACAAGGATGGCAAAGAAATTTTAAGTTTTTAGCATAAGCATCTAGCCTTTCTTGCAACCATTTAGTTTCTAAATACTTATGCCTTTTGCAAAATCTATCTTCTCTATTTGGTGTGTACTTGCAAACTCTATGCACTCCACAAAAATTGATATGCTTATAATAGACATTTTCATCATAACTAGTGCAATCGTCATTAGTACTATGGATATTCAAAGAGTTCATACTAACAACATTGCAATCATGCTCATCATTCAAAGATTTAGTGCCAAACATTCTAATGCATTCTTCCTCTAGCAATTGAGCACAATTATCGGAATCCTTATTTTCATGAAAGATATTAAAAAGATGAAGCATATGAGGCACCCTCAATTCCATTTTTTGTAGTTTTCTTTTATAGACCAAATTAGTGATAAAACAAGAAACTAAAAGATTCGATTGCAAGATCTAAAGATATACCTTCAAGCACTCACCTCCCCGGCAACGACGCTAGAAAAGAGCTTGATGTCTACTATGCAACCTTCTCCTTGGAGACGTTGTTGGGCCTCCAAGTGCAGAGGTTTGTAGGACAGTAGCAAATTTCCCTCAAGTGGATGGCCTAAGGTTTATCAATTCGTGGGAGGCATAGGATGAAGATGGTCTCTCTCAAACAACCCTGCAACCAAATAACAAAGAGTCTCTTGTGTCCCCAACACACCCAATACAATGGTAAATTGTATAGGTGCACTAGTTCTACGAAGAGATGGTGATACAAGTGCAATATGGATGGTAGATATGAGTATAAGTAATATATAAAAACAACAAGGTAGCAAGTGGTAAAAGTGAGCGTAAATAGTATTGCAATGCTAGGAAACAAGGCCAAAGGTTCATACTTTCACTAGTGTAAGTTCTCTCAACAATAACAACATAACTGGATCATATAACTATCCCTCAACATGCACCAAAGAGTCACTCCAAAGTCACTAATAGTGGAGAACAAACAAAGAGATTATGGTAGGGTATGAAACCACCTCAAAGTTATCCTTTTTGATCAATCTATTCAAGAGTCCGTAGTAAAATAACATGAAGCTATTCTTTCCATTCGATCTATCATAGAGTTCGTACTAGAATAAAACCTTAAGACACAAATCAACCAAAACCCTAATGTCACCTAGATACTCCAATGTCACCTCAAGTATCCGTGGGTATGATTATACGATATGCATCACACAATCTCAGATTCATCTATTCAACCAACACAAAGAACTTCAAAGAGTGCCCCAAAGTTTCTACCGGAGAGTCAAGACGAAAACGTGTGCCAACCCCTATGCATAAGTTCACAAGGTCACTGAACCCGCAAGTTGATCACCAAAACATACATCAAGTAGATCACGTGAATATCTCATTGTCACCACAGATAAGCACATGTAAGACATACATCAAGTGTTCTCAAATCCTTAAAGACTCAATCCGAAAAGATAACTTCAAAGGGAAAACTCAATCTATTACAAGACTAGAGGGGGAGAAACATCATAAGATCCAACTACAATAGCAAAGCTCGTGGTACATCAAGATCGTGACATGTCAAGAACACGAGAGAGAGAGAGAGATAGAGATCAAACACATAGCTACTGGTACATATCCTCAGCCCCGAGGGTGAACTACTCCCTCCTGATCATGGAGAGCGCCGGGATGATGAAGATAGCCACTGGTGATGGATCCCCCCTCTGGCAGGGTGCCGGAACAGGGTCCCGATTGGTTTTTGGTGGCTACAGGGGCTTGCGGCGGCGGAACTCCTGGTCTATGGTGCTCCTGGATGTTTTCGTGGTATATGGGTATATATAGGAGGAAGAAGTAGGTCGGTGGAGCTGCGAGGGGCCCACGAGGGTGGGGGCGCACCCAGGGGGGCAGGCGCGCCTCCCTGTCTCGTGGCCTCCTTGCTTCTTTCTTGACGTCCACTCCAAGTCCTCTGGATCACGTTTGTTCCAAAAATCACTCTCCCGAAGGTTTCATTCCGTTTGATATTCCTTTTCTGCGAAACACTGAAATAGGCAAAAAAACCAGCAATTTGGACTGGGCCTCCGGTTAATAGGTTAGTCCCAAAAATAATATATATAATAGCATGGAACAATTGAAAATTATAGATACGTTGGAGACATATCAGTATGATAGAGAAACTGCTAGCTAATCCTTATGTAGGAGATGGAACATTACATCCTGATATGCACCTAATCGATGTGGATGAAGTTTGTGGATTATTTAAGCTTGCAGGTTTGCCCGAGGATGAAATCAATAAGAAGGTATTCCCTTTATCTTTGAAGGGAATGGCATTGACATGGTATAGGCTATGTGATGATATTGGATCATGGAACTACAACCGATTGAAATTGGAATTTCATCAGAAGTTTTATCCTATGCATCTGGTTCATCGTGATTGGAATTATATATATAATTTTTGGCCTGCTGAAGGAGAAAGTATCTCTCAAGCTTGGGGGGGGGGGCTTAAGTAAATGTTATATTCATGCCCCAATCATGAGCTCTCAAGAGAAATTGTTATTCAAAAATTTTATGCTCGGCTTTCTCATAATGATCGATCCATGCTCGATACTTCTTGTACTGGTTCTTTTATGAAGAAGGATATTGAATTCAAATGGGATTTATTGGAAATAATTAAACGCAACTCTGAAGATTGGGAACTTGATGAAGGTAAGGAGTCCGGTATAAACCTTAAGTATGATTGTGTTAAATCTTTTATGGATACCGATGCCTTTCGTGATTTTAGCACTAAATATGGACTTGACTCTAAGATAGTAGCTTCTTTCTGTGAATCATTTGCTACTCATGTTGATCTCCCTAAGGAGAAGTGGTTTAAGTACCATTCTCCCATTTAAGTGAAAGTAGTAGAACCTATGAAAGTTGAAGAAGAAACTATTACTTATAATGTTGATCCTATTGTTCCTACTGCTTATATTGAGAAACCACCTTTTCTTGTTAGAATAAAGGATCATGCTAAAGCTTCAACTGTGGTTCGTAAGAGTTATACTAGAACACCTACACCTCCTAAACAAATTAAACCTGAACCTAGTATTGTTATGGTTAAAGATCTCTTGGTCGATAATATTGATGGGCATGTTATTTATTTCTGTGATGAAGCTGCTAGAAATGCTAAACCCGATACTAAAGATAAACATAGACTTGTTGTTGTCATGCCCGTTGTTTCTGTTAAAATAGGAGATCATTGTTATCATGGCTTATGTGATGTGGGTGCTAGTGCGAGTGCAATACCTTACACCTTATACAAAGAAATTATGAATGATATTGCACGTGCTGAGATAGAAGATATTGATGTTACTATTAAGCTTGCCAATAGAGATACTATATCACCAATTGGGATAGTTAGAGATGTTGAAGTCCTGTGTGCGAAAATAAAATACCCTACTGATTTTCTTGTTCTTGGTTCCCCACAAGAAGATTTTTGTCCCATTATATTTGGTAGACTGTTCTTGAATACTGTTAATGCTAAGATAGACTGCGATAAAGATATTGTTAATGTCGGTTTAGGGGATATGTCTCATGATTTTAATTTCTCCAAATTTCATAGACAACCCCATGATAAAGAAATGCCTAGTAAGGATGAAATTATTGGTCTTGCTTCTATTGTTGTGCCTCCTACTGATCCTTTAGAACAATATTTGCCAGACCATGAAAATGATATGTTTATGAACGAAAGAAGGGAAATAGATGAAATATTCTTTAGTCAAGGGCTTGTTCTGAAACACAATTTTCCTGTTGAAATACTTGGGGATCCTCCTCCACGCAAGGGTGATCCCGTGTTTGAGCTTAAACAATTACCTGATACTTTGAAATATGCTTATCTTGATGAAAAGAAGATATATCCTATTATTATTAGTGCTAACCTTTCAGAGCATGAAGAAAAGAAGTTATTGAAAACTCCGAAGAAGCACCGTGCCGCTATTGGATATACTCTGGATGATCTTAAGGGCATTAATCCCGCTCTATGTCAGCACAAAATTAATTTTGGAGCCTGATGCTAAATCAGTTGTTGATCATCAACGACGGTTAAAT
This sequence comes from Triticum aestivum, assembly GCF_018294505.1. NCBI lineage: Eukaryota > Viridiplantae > Streptophyta > Magnoliopsida > Poales > Poaceae > Triticum > Triticum aestivum. Next base: position 662,723,392 of record NC_057801.1, read on the forward strand.
CCTAAGATGAAAAAAGTGGTACGAAATGAAATACTAAAGCTTCTGGAGGCAGGTATAATTTATCCTATTGCTGATAGTAAGTGGGTAAGTTCCGTTCATTTTGTCCCTAAGAAGGGAGGTATTATTGTTGTTCCTAATGATAAGAATGAATTGATTCCACAAAGAATTGTTATAGGTTATAGAATGGTAATTGATTTTCACAAATTAAACAAAGCTACTAGAAAAGATCATTACCCTCTACCTTTTATTTATCAAATGCTAGAAAGACTATCTAAACATACACATTTTTGCTTTCTAGATGGTTATTCTGGTTTCACTCAAATACCTGTGTCAAAAGATGATTAGGAAAAGACTACTTTTACTTGCCCTTTCGGTACTTTTGCTTATAGACGTATGCCTTTTGGTTTATGCAATGCACCTGCTACCTTTCAAAGATGTATGACCGCTATATTCTCTGACTTTTGTGAAAAGATTGTTGAGGTTTTCATGGATGATTTCTCTGTTTACAGAACTTCTTTTGATGATTGCTGAAGCAACCTTGATCGAGTTTGTAGAGATGTGAAGAAACTAATCTCGTCTTGAATTGGGAGAAGTCCCACTTTATGGTTAAGGAGGGTATTGTCTTGGGGCATAAAATTTCTGAAAGAGGTATTGAAGTTGATAAAGCTAAAGTAGATGCTATTGAAAAAATGTCGTGCCCTAAAGATATCAAAGGTATAAGAAGTTTCCTTGGTCATGTTGGTTTCTATAGGAGGTTTATTAAAGACTTCTCTAAAATCTCTAGGCCTCTCACTAATCTATTGCAAAAAGATGTTCCTTTTGTTTTTGATGATGATTGTGTAGAAGCATTTGAAATACTTAAGAAAGCCTTGATTTCTGCACCTATTGTTCAACCACCTGATTGGAATTTACCCTTTGAAATTATGTGTGATGCTAGTGATTATGTTGTTGGTGTTGTTCTAGGGCAAAGAGTTGATAAGAAATTGGATGTTATTCATTATGCTAGTATAACTCTAGACAATGCCCACAGAAATTATGCTATGCTACGTCTTGAGCTTGCGTTGGTTTTCCTTGAAGAGGAAAGGGTGATGCAGCAATAGTAGCGTAAGTATTTCGCTCAGTTTTTGAGAACCAAGGTATCAATCTAGTAGGAGGCTGTAGGATCGAAAGTATGTCTAGAGGGGGGGGGGTGATTAGACTACTTGACCAAATAAAAACTTATCCTTTTCCCAATTTTAGTCTTTGGCAGATTTTAGCTAACTTAGCACAAGTCAAGTAATCTTAACACAATTCAAGCAAGCATGCAAAGAGTATATGAGCAGTGGAAAGTAAAGCATGCAACTTGCAAGAATGTAAAGGGAAGGGTTTGGATAATTCAAACGCAATTGGAGACACAGATGTTTTTGTCGTGGTTTCGATAGGTGGTGCTATCGTACATCCACGTTGATGGAGACCTTCAACCCACGAAGAGTAACGGTTGCGCGAGTCCACGGAGGGCTCCACCCACCAAGGGTCCACGAAGAAGCAACCTTGTCTATCCCACCATGGCCGTCGCCCACGAAGGACTTGCCTCACTAGCGGTAGATCTTCACGAAGTAGGCGATCTCCTTGCCCCCACAAACTCCTTGGTTCAACTCCACAATCTTGTGAGAGGCTCCCAAGTGACACCTAGCCAATCTAGGAGACACCACTCTCCAAGAAGTAAAAAATGGTGTGTTGATGATGAACTCCTTGCTCTTGTGCTTCAAATGATAGTCTCCCCAACACTCAACTCTCTCTCACAGGATTTGGATTTGGTGGAAAGAAGGTTTGAGTGGAAAGCAACTTGGGGAAGGCTAGAGATCAAGATTCATATGTTAGGAATGGAATATATTGGTCTCAACACATGAGTAGGTGGTTCTCTCTCAGAAAATGCAAGTTGGAACTGTAGGTTCGTTCTGATGGCTCTCTCCACGAATGAAGAGTGGGTGGAGGGGTATATATAGCCTCCACACAAAATCTAACCGTTACACACAACTTACCAATCTCGGTGGGACCGAATTGAGAAACTCAGTCGGACCGATTCAGCAAATCTAGTGACCGTTAGGATTTTCGGTGGGACCGACAAGCAACTCGGTAGGACCGATATGGTTAGGGTTAGGGCATAACGTAATCTCGGTGAGACCGATTACACAAACTCGGTGGGACCGATTTTGGTAATAAGCTAACCAGAGAGTTGGTCAGGTAAACTCGGTGGGACCGGTTCGCTCATTTAGGTGAGACCGAAATGTTACGAAAGGGAAACAGAGAGTTTACATTGCAATCTCGGTGGGACCGATCACTCATCTCGGTGATACCAAAACGTTACGAAGGGAAACAGAGAGATTACAATCCCATCTCGGTGAGACCGAGATCCCTATCGGCGAGACCGATTTGCCTAGGGTTTGTGGCAGTGGCTATGACATCTGAACTCGGTGGCGCCGGATAGAAAGAATCAGTGTGGCCGAGTTTGACTTTTGGTTTGGGTCATATGTGGATGTGAGAAATTAGTTGAGGGCTTTGGAGCATATCACTAAGCATTTTGAGCAAGTAAGCCATTAAGCAACACCTCATCCCTCCTTGATAGTATTAGCTTTTCCTATAGACTCAATGTGATCTTGGATCACTAAAATATAAAATGTAGAGTCTTGAGCTTTGAGCTTGAGCCAATCCTTTTGTCCTTAGCATTTTGAGGGGTCCACTTTTCTCATCCATGCCATGCCAATCATTGAGCTTTCCTGAAATATTCATATTGAAATAGCATTAGCTCAATGAGCTATATGTTGTTAGGAATTACCAAAACCACCTAGGGATAGTTGCACTTTCAATCTCCCCCTTTTTGGTAATTGATGACAACATATAGATCAAAGCTTTGACAAATGATAATAAGATTGAAAAACATTATCGCTTTGAGAACTATGTGAAATGTAAGAGCTCCCCCTAAATGTGTGCATAGTTTAAGATTTGCTTTGGACTGCAAATGCACAATGAGTTAGGATCATGAGTTACTCTTCCATGTCATATACATCTTGGTGGAGCGCTCAAAATGATAATAATTAAATACATGCACTCATCACCAAGCAAAGTGAATGATCATATAGAGATAAAAGGATAATGTCATCCAACAAGCATTAAGGTAGCATATGATCAAACACATGATCATCCAAGTATCTCACAAAAGCATAAAGTATCTCAAACAAGCAAATAAAGTTCAACCACCAAAACAAGAGAGACAAAAGCAACACTCTCTCTCTCGAAGCCTATGATCTATACATTTTTCTCCCCCTTTGGCAACAAGTTACCAAAAAGTTCATAGAAAATGCATAGCACTAAATCGACTCTCACGCTTGGTCTTCAGGTGGTGGTGTAGAGATGGCTCCTTGGATGAAGACTTCAGTTGATGTAGATGGATCTGGTGGAGTAGGTGCTGGAGCTGGTTGCACAGAAGCTGTAGCTGGTGCAAATGAAGTTGCTCTGGTGTCTGGAACAGGCACTGCAGCTGATCTCTGACTCCTAGGCACTCTAGCAAAAGCATAAGTAGTAGTCTTGCCCTTCCTCTCCTGCATGTCATCCTGAAGTTGCTCAACAACTGATTGTATCTTAGTGACCTTCACATCCAAGTCATAGAACTTCTGCTCCATGATCCTCTCCAGGCTCTCCTGATTTTGAGTCAGGGTGACCAATCCCTTCTCAATCCTCAGAGTGGAGGCAATCAAGTAGCCAAGCTGATCCTGCTTGCTCTTCAAGAAGTACTGAGATGCCTCATCATGGTTGGCATCTTTGCAGCCTTTTCAGTCCTTGCCTTCTCTTTCTTTGCTTGTGCTTGCACAGAAGATGGTTCATTTTCATCCATAACCACTGTGTTGTCCTCAAAATCTGGATAGATGGGCATGTGTTCCTTGTCCAAGAGGTATGTGCCAGTGCCCATCTTAGAGTTGATTAGCTCCTGGATCTGTGGGGCATACCCACAACTTCTCTTTTCATCAGTAGTTGTTCTCTTGATAGTTTCCACTATGAGGCTCATGACCTTGAACTTTTGAGGCACATCAAATATGTGAAGTAGGTTGATAGCATGGCCTCTGATCATCTTGTGATCACCTGACTTTGGCAAAAGAGTGTGCCTGAGGATCCAGTTGATTGTTGGCAATCCTAACAGAAGATAATGTACTGATCCAAACTTGTGTGTCTCAACAGTAGCATCTGGGATCTCTCTGTACATATGTGCCATGGAGTTGTGATCCTTCTTCTTCTTGGCATAGACATCCAAGCCATCCTCTTTCTCCTTAGGTGCATTGATCAACTTTGCCCATTCTTCAACTAATGATTGGTACCTAGTACCTTCAGACATCCAGACAATCCTTCCATCTAGGTAGAAGTGAGCTGTGGAGTAGAACTGCATAATAAGCTCATCATTCCACTTTGTGAGCTTCTGCCCAACAAAGTCATCAACTCCACAAGCATTGAAACTGTCATACACTCCTGGATAATGCTCTTCATTCTTCCTAATGTACTCCCAGTCCACCCATCTCATATCACAGAATATACGCTTCTTGTCAAGCAGCACTGTCTCATAGAAGTCCTACTGTTTCTTTGTATGGAACCTGTAGTCCACAACAGTTCTCCTCCTAACTGCATAGGGATCAGTCAATCTCCACTGCCTGAGTCCTGCATCCTTCCTCAGCTTCATATCCTCAGCTACAGGATGAACATCATTGTGATCTGGAATTTTGGGATTCAACTTTCTCAAGACATGTTCCTCATCATCATCTTCTTCCTGGCCCTGGAGGCTGCCTTGGGTAAGTTGTTGGGTGTGCTTCTGCTACCCTCATCATAGCTGCTAGAGGGACTAGTGCCCTCACTCATTTGAACCTGCTCCTCAGACTTGTTCTGACTGTCACTTTGATCAGACATGTTGCAAACACTGACAGCAGACCCTGTGAATAGATATAGATGAGGTAGAATAGATGAGCATCACAAAATACAGAGGTTTTTGCAAAAGAATGAGTCAAAAACTTAGTTTTAGTTTTCCATAGAAAGCATTTCGGATCTACCGATTTGTAAACTCGATGATACCGAAGCAGCTTTTGGAACCTAAACTAGTGAACTCGGTCAGACCGAGTCACAGTTCGGTGGCACCGAGACTGCTAGGGTTTCGCAAAGTCCTGAACTCGGTCACACCAATTTGCAATTCTCGGTCAGACCGAGAATCACATGTGCAATGGCCTTAGCCCAATCGGTGGAACCGAGTTCTACAACTCGGTTGGTCCGAGATGGTTTCGGCGGAAACCTAACCCTAAATTTTCAATTCACAACTAAACTACGGAGTGTTTTCGCTGGATAAGATGATCTCAATCGTGGCAAGATACATGGAAAAACAACGTGCTAGGAATTCGGAGTGGGATTAGCACAAGGATCAAGTCCATACCCTAGTTCGGCGATGGACTTGCTACGGCGGTAACGGCGGAGTCGATTCCCGTTGACGGCGGTGGAGACTAGCAGCGGGAGGCAGCTGGCAATGAGGAGGACGATCCGGAGACCCAGTGAGGCAGAGCAGGCTGAGCGCGGGCGAAAGAGTTCGGAGAAATTTCCAAATTTTGGCCCGTGGGTATATATAGCCTGACCCCGTCGGTGTGACTGAGTGGAACAACTCGGTGGCACCAAGATGCATAACTGCAAGCAGTTACAGCAACTCGGTGTGACCGAAAAGTTCAAATCGGTTGCACCGAGATTGAAAACCTAGATCGACTTAGTGATCTCGGTATGACCAAAATGGAAGAATCAGTCAGACCAAAACGCACAAAGAAGTTTTGGAAGGTTAAGTCTATGACGAATCGGGGACTCCGAGTGCTCCTCACGCAGAGTGGATTGAATCTGACTTGATCAAACTTTGTGATGTATCATGAATAGAGTCTGAGACAAGAAAAGCATAGATAGCTAGTGAGGGTTCTTAGGCATTCTTGTCCATCCTATTGGCAAAATAAAAGAAACCAAACAACCAAAACAACAAGTGGATGTCCTCGAATGAGTAAAATATGCAACCAACATGCTCACACAATAAAATAGCAAATGAAATATGTGGCAAAGCATGCACAACCACTTCTAGCATCTATCAAGCAATTGGCGATGACTAGGTCATCTATATATGAGTATATTGACTTAGGAGTCAAATGAGAACATTTGATCATAGGTCATACTCATCGTTTAAGCTCAAGTGGGGTTGCCACTTTTACATAATGCATTGTTGTGTTCACACCATTAGAGTTGCTTTGACTCAATTCTTAGAGTAAAGCTCCCCCTAGATGTGAGATCCCCACTAAGAGGGATGAACTAACCTTGGGTTTTGTCGGTGAAGACTTCATGTAGGTGTTGAAGATGTGGATGCTCAATTTGATGTAGATCGTTTGGAGTGAGTTGCACTTTCAATACCTACACGGGTTAGTCCCACAAGGAACAAACAAGGATATCCATAGACATAGAGTGATGCACACACAAGATGAAGTCCATGGAAGCATTGGGTTACCTTGTCCCTTATCTTACCAACAAGAGGGTTTGTGACTCCTTGAACTAGTGCAAGATGTGGAAGTTGATTGCACTTGTTCTTGCCAAAATGATATGAGTGAAATATGTTGGCGGAGTCACCCTCAAGAACTCTCTAGTTCTTCTTCTTCGGGATCCACATCATCTTGATGGGAACCCTTGGAGTTGTAGTCGTACTTGATGAAGTAGAACTTGATGTAGTCTTGGGAACCCACTTGACCAAGGCCTTAGGAGCTTCTTCAAATGCATCAATCTCCTCTTGAAGCTTATCCTTGCCTTTTTTGCTTGTGGTCTTGTGGTGGAAGATCATCTTGAGCTTGTGTCCCTTTGAATGAAGTAGGATCATACTTCTCTTGTTGAGGAACAAACTTCGTCTTGGGGTATTGATCTTCTTCCCACTCAACTCCATTGGCATTGAACTTTCGTTCAAAACCAACACCTTGGTTCGCTTGCGTACAATTTCCTCAAATTGCTTACTCCCAGCAAGGCTCTTGTAAACACCTTTCTCTATAATTCCCTTCAATAAGCTATTTTCTTGCTCAAGTGTAACTTGGCTAAGAGAATCATTAGTGGAATCAAGAGAACTACTAGAAGCAACAACATTGGATTTAGCATGATTATTGTTACTACTAGAGGAAGAATCCTTCTTGTTCTTGTTACTAGACTTGACTTGAGGCATGTAAGTAGATTAGAGTAAACGCTTGACAATGTAAGAATAACTTTTCTTACGAAGATCATCATTGATTGCCTTTAAGAACTCATGCTCTTTCTCAAGATTGAGCTTTTCAAAGCGTATCTTCTCATGAGTCCTTAAAAGTTCTCGATGATCTTCTAAGATAGTTTCATGAGTTAACTTAAGAGTGTTTAGTTCTTTAGTTAGAAGCTCAATCTTCTCCTTATCATTGTCATTCGTTTTATCTTTATTAGCATGATTAATTGACGTTTCATCATAGTATTCATCACTAGAGTTGTCAACAAGTAAATCATCATCACCTAGCAAGTCATCTTCACCACTATTGAAATCAACATACTCGGGATGTGATACCTTATGGCCTTTAGCCATGAAGCATCTTCCAAGTCCTTCATTTAATGAATCAAATATGTCGTAGGAGTTGGTTGACACAAGTTCTAGACCGACAACACCTTCATCTTGAGTATATTCGGAGTCGGAGTGATAGCTTCTCTCGGAGTGATTGTCGGAGTCAGAGCCAGATACCCATTCACCAACATGAGATTGATGTCTTCGTTTTGTGTAGCTCCTTGATGACTTGTCCTTCTTTTCCGAATCCTTGCTTCTCCGGGATGTTCTTCGTTCATAACGATCATCTCTACTCCTTCTCTCTCTTGGTGGTGATTCTTCTCTTCTACTTCTCCTCTTAGGTGATTCTTCTCTTCTTTTGTAGGGAGCCGTACACTCATTGGAATAGTGTCTGGGTCTTCCACAATTGTAGCAATTACGCTCTCGACTAGAAGATCTTTTGTCATTGTAGGACCTTGACTTGGAGCTTCTCTCTTTGCTTCTACTCTTGTAAAACTTGTTGAAGTTCTTCACCACAAGGCTTAATTCTTCATTGGAGGTTTGTTTCTCACTTGATGATGTGGGAGCTTCACATGAGGCTTTGTAAGCACCACTTGACTTGTTGTGAAGTTCCTCCTTATCCTTGAGTGACATCTCATGAGCAACAATTCTCCCAATGACTTCCGTTGGCTTGAGATCTTTGTAATTGGGCATCATTTGGATCAATGTGCACACGGTATCATATTTTCCGTCCAAAGCTCTTAGGATCTTCTTGATGATGAATTTATCGGTCATCTCTTCACTTCCTAAGCCGGCAATCTCATTTGTGATAAGAGCAAGCCTAGAGTACATTTCAGCGACACCTTCACCATCCTTCATTTTGAACTTGTCAAGCTGACTTTGAAGCACATCCAACTTGGATTCCTTGACGGAGTCGGCGCCTTCGTGCATATCAATCAAAGTATCCCAAATTTCCTTTGCATTCTCAAGACGGCTGATTTTGTTGAATTCTTCGGGGCACAATCCGTTGAAGAGGATATCACAAGCTTGAGCGTTGTATTGGAGCATCTTCAACTCTTCCATGCTAGCTTCACGGTTCGGTTCTCTCCCATCAAAGAATTCACCTTGCAAGCCAATACACACAATAGCCCAAACAACGGGGTTATGTCCAAGAATATGCATTTTCATCTTATGCTTCCAACTAGCAAAATTAGTACCATCAAAGTAAGGACCTCTACGGTGATAATTTCCCTCGCTAGACGCCATACTCTCCTAGGTTGTGAAACCAAGGCTATGACTACCAAAATCTATGGAAATCAAAGCAAATGGAGACCAAAGCTCTAATACCACTTGTAGGATAGAAAGTATGTCTAGAGGGGGGGTGATTAGACTACTTGACCAAATAAAAACTTATCATTTTCCCAATTTTAGTCTTTGGCAGATTTTAGCTAACTTAGCACAAGTCAAGTAATCTTAACACAATTCAAGCAAGCATGCAAAGAGTATATGAGCAGCCAAAAGTAAAGCATGCAACTTGCAAGAATGTAAAGGGAAGGGTTTGGAGAATTCAAACGCAATTGGAGACACGGATGTTTTTGTCGTGGTTCCGATAGGTGGTGCTATCGTACATCCACGTTGATGGAGACTTCAACCCACGAAGGGTAATGGTTGCGTGAGTCCACGGAGGGCTCCACCAACGAAGGGTCCGCGAAGAAGCAACCGTGTCTATCCCACCATGGCCGTTGCCCACGAAGGACTTGCCTCACTAGCGGTAGATCTTCATGAAGTAGGCGATCTCTTTGCCCTCACAAACTTCTTGGTTCAACTCCACAATCTTGTCGGAGGCTCCCAAGTGACACCTAGCCAATCTAGGAGACACCACTCTTCAAGAAGTAACAAATGGTGTGTTGATGATGAACTCCTTGCTCTTGTGCTTCAAATGATAGTCTCCCCAACACTCAACTCTCTCTCACAGGATTTGGATTTGGTGGAAAGAAGGTTTGAGTGGAAAGCAACTTGGGGAAGGCCAGAGATCAAGATTCATATGGTAGGAATGGAATATCTTGGTCTCAACACATGGGTAGGTGGTTCTCTCTCAGAAAATGCAAGTTGGAAGTGTAGGTTCGTTCTGATGGCTCTCTCCATGAATGAAGAGTGGGTGGAGGGGTATATATAGCCTCCACACAAAATCTAACCGTTACACACAACTTACCAATCTCGGTGGGACCGAATTGAGAAACTCGGTCGGACCAATTCAGCAAATCTAGTGACCGTTAGGATTTTCGGTGGGATCGACAAGCAACTCGGTAGGACCGATATGGTTAGGGTTAGGGCATAACGTAATCTCAGTGAGACCGATTACACAAACTCGGTGGGACCGATTTTGGTAATAAGCTAACCAGAGAGTTGGTCAGGTAAACTCGGTGGGACCGGTTCGCTCATTTAGGTGAGACCGAAATGTTACAAAAGGGAAACAGAGAGTTTACATTGCAATCTCGGTGGGACCAATCACTCATCTCGGTGGTACCGAAACGTTACGAAGGGAAACAGAGAGATTACAATCCCATCTCGGTGAGACCGAGATCCCTATCGGTGAGACCGAGGCCTAGGGTTTGTGGCAGTGGCTATGACATCTGAACTCGGTGGCGCCGGATAGAAAGAATCAGTGTGGCCGAGTTTGACTTTTGGTTTGGGTCATATGTGGATGTGAGAAAGTAGTTGAGGGCTTTGGAGCATATCACTAAGCATTTTGAGCAAGTAAGCCATTAAGCAACACCTCATCCCTCCTTGATAGTATTGGCTTTTCCTATAGACTCATTGTGATCTTGGATCACTAAAATATAAAATGTAGAGTCTTGAGCTTTGAGCTTGAGCCAAACCTTTTGTCCTTAGCATTTTGAGGGGTCCACTTTTCTCATCCATGCCATGCCAATCATTGAGCTTTCTTGAAATATTCATCTTGACATAGCATTAGCGCAATGAGCTATATGTTGTTAGGAATTACCAAAACCACCTCGGGATAGTTGCACTTTTAGAGGCTCCTCAAAAGTCCCACGCACCTACACAAACAAACAAAGAACTCGCAACCAACGCAATAAAGGGGTTGTCAATCCCTTCACGGTCACTTGCGAAAGTGAGATCTGATAGAGATAGTATGATAAGATAAATATATTTTTGGTATTTTATAATATAGATGCAAAAAGTAAAGATGCAAATAAAAGTAGATTGAAAGCTTATATGATAAAAGATAGACCCGGGAGCCATAGGTTTCACTAGTGGCTTCTCTCAAGATAGCATAAGTATTACGATGGGTGAACAAATTACTGTCGAGCAATTGATAGAAAAGAGAATAATTATGAGTTTATCTAGGCATGATCATGTATATAGGTATCACGTCCGTGACAAGTAGACCGACTCCTGCCTGCATCTACTACTATTACTCCACACATCGACCGCTATCCAGCATGCATCTAGAGTATTAAGTTCATAAGAATAGAGTAACACATTAAGAAAGATGACATGATGTAGAGGGATAAACTCAAGCAATATGATATAAACCCCATATTTTTATCCTCAATGGCAACAATACAATATGTGCCTTGCAACCCCTGCTGTCACTGGGTAAGGACCCCGCAAGATTGAACCCAAAGCTAAGCACTTCTCCCATGGCAAGAAAGATCAATCTAGTAGGCCAAACCAAACTGATAATTCGAAGAGACTTGCAAAGATAACTCAATCATACATAAAAGAATTCAGAGGAGATTCAAATATTTCTCATAGATAAACTTGACCATAAACCCACAATTCATCGGATCTCGACAAACACACCGCAAAAAGAGTTTACATCGAATAGATCTCCACAAGAGAGGAGGAGAACATGGTATTGAGATCCAAAAAGAGAGAAGAAGCCATCTACCTAATAACAATGGACCCGAAGGTCGGTGGTAAACTACTCACAACTCATCGGAGGGGCTATGGTGTTGATGTAGAAGCCCTCCATGGTTGATTCCCCCTCCGGAGGAGCGCCGACGAAGGCTCCAAGATAGGATCTCGCGGATACATAAGGTTACGGCGGTGTAAATTGTTTTTTGTTGGCTCCCTGGATATTTTCGGGGTACGTGGGTATATATAGGAGGAAGAAGTACGTCGGTGGCCGCCCGAGGGGCCCAGGAGACAGGGGCGCACCCTGTAGGCCGCCTCGATCGCTTCTTGGCTTGCACTCCAAGTTCTCCGGATCACGTTCGTTCCAAAAATCACGCTCCCAAAGGTTTCATTCCAGTTGGACTCCGTTCGATATTCCTTTTCTTCGACATACTGAAATAGGCAAAAAAACAACAATATGGGTTGGGCCTCCGGTTAGTAGGTTAGTCCCAAAAATGATATAAATGTGTAAAATAAAGCCCATAAACATCTAAAAGGGGTAATATAATAGCATGGAAAAATAAAAAATTATAGATACGTTGGAGACATATCATGCTACTACGGAAAAAGAATTTCTAGCCATTGTATTTGCTTGTGATAAGTTCACATCTTATATTGTTGATTCCAAAGTAATTGTTCACACTGATCATGCTGCTATTAAATATCTTATGGAAAATAAAGATGCTAAACCTAGACTTATTAGATGGGTTCTCTTGCTACAAGAATTTGACTTGCATATTATTGATCGAAAGGGAGTTGAGAACCCCATTGCAGACAACTTGTCTAGGTTAGAAAATGTTCTTGATGACCCACTTGTTGGAAATATGCCCTAGAGGCAATAATAAAAGGATTATTATTATATTTCCTTGTTCATGATAATTGTCTTTATTCATGCTATAATTGTATTATCCGGAAATCATAATACACGTGTGAATACATAGACCATAATATGTCCCTAGTGAGCCTCTAGTTGACTAGCTCGTTGATCAACAGATAGTCATGGTTTCCTGACTATGGACATTAGATGTCATTGATAATGGGATCACATCATTAGGAGAATGATGTGATGGACCAGACCCAATCCTAAGCATAGCACAAGATCGTGTAGTTCGTTTGCTAGAGCTTTTCCAATGTCAAGTATCTTTTCCTTAGACCATGAGATTGTGTAACTCCCGGATACCGTAGGAGTGCTTTGGGTGTACCAAACGTCACAACATAACTGGGTGACTATAAAGGTGCACTACAGGTATCTCCGAAAGTGTCTGTTGGGTTGACACGGATCGAGACTGGGATTTGTCACTCCGTATGACGGAGAGGTATCTCTGGGCCCACTCAGTAATGCATCATCATAATGAGCTCAAAGTGACCAAGTGTCTGGTCACGGGATCATGCATTACGGTATGAGTAAAGTGACTTGCCTATAACGAGATTGAACGAGGTATTGGGATACCGACAATCGAATCTCAGGCAAGTAAAATACCGATTGACAAAGGGAATTGTATACGAGGTTGCTTGAATCCTCGACATTGTGGTTCATCCGATGAGATCATCGAGGAGCATGTAGGAGCCAACATGGGTATCCAGATTCCGCTGTTGGTTATTGATCGGAGAGCCGTCTCGGTCATGTCTACGTGTCTCCCGAACCCGTAGGGTCTACACACTTAAGGTTCGGTGACGCTAGGGTTGTAGAGATATGAGTATGCAGCAAACCGAAAGTTGTTCGGAGTCCCGGGTGAGATCCCGGACGTCACGAGGAGTTCCGGAATGGTCCGGAGGTAAAGATTTATATATAGGAAGTCCAGTTTCGGCCACCGGGAAAGTTTTGGGGGTCACCGGTATTGTACCGGGACCACCGGAAGGGTCCCGGGGGTCCACCGGGTTGGGCCACCTATCCCGGAGGGCCTCATGGGCTGAAGTGGCGTGGGAACCAGACCCTGGTGGGCTGGTGCGCCCCACCCAAGGGCCCAAGGCGCCTAGGGTTGGAAACCCTAGGGGGTCATTGCCCCCCCCCCCCGAGGGGGCATGCGCCCCCCTGGTTGGAAACCCAAAGGGGGCCGTTGCCCCAGGGGGCCGCCCCCCCTCTAGATGGGATCTCCAAGGGGGCTTGTGCTCCCCTGTCCCCTATATATAGTGGAGGGGAGGGAGGGCAGCTGCACCCCTGAAGTCTTGGCGCCTCCCTTCCCCCTTGCTACACCTCCTCCTCCCGTAGTCGCTTGGCGAAGCCCTGCCGAAACTCTGCTGCATCCACCACCATGCTGTCGTGCTGCTGGATCTTCATCAACCTCTCATTCCCCCTTACTGGATCAAGAAGGAGGAGACTCACGCTGACCGAACGTGTGTTGAACGTGGAGGTGCCGTCCGTTCGGCGCTAGGATCTCCGGTGATTTGGATCACGACGAGTACGACTCCCTCAACCCCGTTCTCTTGAACGCTTCCGCTCGCGATCTACAAGGGTATGTAGATGCACTTCCCTCTCTCGTTGCTAAATGAACTCATAGATGGATCTTGGTGAACGTAGGAAATTTTTTATTTTATGCAACGTTCCCCAACAGTGGCATCATGAGCTAGGTCTATGCGTAGTTCTCTATTGCACGAGTAGAACACAAATCTGTTGTGGGCGTAGATGTTGTCAACTTTCTTGCTGCTACTAGTATTATTTTGCTTCAGCGGTATTGTGGGATGAAGCGGCCCGGACCGACCTTACACGTACTCTTACGTGAGACAGGTTCCACCGACTGACATGCACTAGTTGCATAAGGTGGCTAGCGGGTGTCTGTGTCTCCCACTTTAGTTGGAGCGGATTCGATGAAAAGGGTCCTTATGAAGGGTAAATAGAAGTTGACAAATCATGTTGTGGTTATTCGTAGGTAAGAAAACGTTCTTGCTAGAACCCTATTGCAGCCACGGAAAAGATGCAACAACAATTAGAGGACGTCTAACTTGTTTTTGCAGCAATTGCTTTGTGATGTGATATGGCCAAAAGTTGTGATGAATGATGAATGATATATTGTGATGTATGAGATCATGTTCTTGTAATAAGAATCACGACTTGCATGTCGATGAGTATGAAAACCGGCAGGAGCCATAGGAGTTGTCTTAATTATTGTATGACTTGCATGTCAATGATTTAACGCCATGTAATTACTTTACTTTATTGATAAACCGTTAGCCATAGTAGTAGAAGTAATAGTTGGCGAGCAACTTCATGGAGACACGATGATGGAGATCATGGTGTCATGCCGGTGATGAAGATGATCATGGAGCCCCCAAAGATGGAGATCAAAGGAGCTATATGACGTTGGCCATATCATGTCACTACTATTTAATTGCATGTGATGTTTATTATGTTTATGCATCTTGTTTACTTAGAACGACGATAGTAAATAAGATGATCCCTTATAATAATTTCAAGAAAGTGTTCCCCCTAACTGTGCGGCGTTGCTAAAGTTCGTCGTTTCGAAGCACCACGTGATGATCGGGTGTGATAGATTCTTACATTCACATACAACGGGTGTAAGACAGTTTTACACATGCAAAAACACTTAGGGTTAACTTGACGAGCCTGGAATGTACAGACATGGCCTCGGAACATAGAGACCGAAAGGTCGAACATGAGTCGTATGGAAGATACGATCAACATGGAGATGTTCACCGATGATGACTAGTTCGTCTCACGTGATGATCGGACACGGCCTAGTCGACTCGGATCGTGTAACACTTAGATAACTAGAGGGATGTCAAATCTGAGTGGGAGTTCATTAAATAATTTTATTAGATGAACTTAATTATCATGAACTTAGTCTAAAACCTTTGCAAATATGTCTTGTAGATCAAATGGCCAACGCTCATGTCAACATGAACTTCAACGCGTTCCTAGAGAAAACCAAGCTGAAAGATGATGGCAGCAACTATACGGACTAGGTCCGGAACCTGAGGATCATCCTCATAGCTGCCAAGAAAGCATATGTCCTAGACGGACCGCTAGGTGAAGCACCCATCCCAGAGAACCAAGACGTTATGAACGCTTGGCAGTCACGTGCTGATGATTACTCCCTCGTTCAGTGCGGCATGCTTTACAGCTTAGAACCGGGGCTCCAAAAGCGTTTTGAGCAACATGGAGCATATGATATGTTCGAGGAGCTGAAAATGGTTTTCCAAGCTCATGCCCGGGTCGAGAGATATGAAGTCTCCGACAAGTTCTATAGTTGTAAGATGGAGGAAAATAGTTCTGTTAGTGAGCACATACTCAAAATGTCTGGGTTGCACAACTGCCTGTGCCAGCTGGACATTAACCTCCCGGACGAGGTGGTCATTGACAGAATCCTTCAGTCGCTCCCACCGAGCTACAAGAGCTTTGTGATGAACTACAATATGCAGGGGATGGTGAAAACTATTCCTGAAGTATTTTCAATGCTGAAGTCAGCAGAGGTAGAAATCAAGAAAGAATATCAAGTGTTGATGGTCAATAAAACCACCAAGTTCAAGAAGGGCAAGGGTAAGAAGAACTTCAAGAAGGATGGCAAGGATGTTGCCGCACCCGGTAAGCCAGTTGCCGGGAAGAAGTCAAAGAATGGACCCAAGCCTGAGACTGAGTGCTTTTATTGCAAAGGGAAGGGTCACTGGAAGCGGAACTGCCCCAAATACTTAGCGGACAAGAAGGCCGGCAACACTAAAGGTATATGTGATATACATGTAATTGATGTGTACCTTACCAGTACTCGTAGTAACTACTGGGTATTTGATACCGGTGCCGTTGCTCATATTTGTAACTCACAGCAGGAGCTGCGGAATAAGCGGAGACTGGCGAAGGACGAGGTGACGATGCGCGTCGGGAATGGTTCCAAGGTCGATGTGATCGCCGTCGGCACGCTGCCTCTACATTTACCCACGGGATTAGTTTTAAACCTCAATAATTGTTATTTAGTGCCAAGTTTGAGCATGAACATTGTATCTAGATCTCATTTAATACGATATGGCTACTCATTTAAATCCGAGAATAATGGTTGTTCTATTTATATGAGAGATATGTTTTATGGTCATGCCCCGATGGTCAATGGTTTATTCTTAATGAATCTTGAACGTAATGTTACACATATTCATAGTGTGAATACCAAAAGATGTGAAGTTGATAACAATAGTCCCACGTACTTGTGGCACTGCCGCCTTGGTCACATTGGTGTCAAGCGCATGAAGAAACTCCATGCTGATGGACTTTTAGAGTCTCTCGATTATGAATCATTTGACACATGTGAACCATGCCTCATGGGCAAAATGACCAAGACTCCATTCTCTGGAACAATGGAGCAAGCAACCAACTTATTGGAAATCATACATACTGATGTGTGTGGTCCAATGAGCGTTGAGGCTCGCGGAGGATATCATTATGTTCTCACTCTCACTGATGACTTGAGTAGATATGGGTATGTCTACTTGATGAAACACAAGTCTGAGACCTTTGAAAAGTTCAAGGAATTTCAGAATGAGGTAGAGAATCAATGTGACCGAAAGATAAAGTTCCTACGATCAGATCGTGGACAAGAATATTGAAGTCACGAATTTGGTACGCACTTAAGGAAATGTGGAATCGTTTCACAACTCACGCCGCCTGGAACACCTCAGCCTAACGGTGTGTCCGAACGTCGTAATCGCACTCTATTTGATATGGTGCGATCTATGATGTCTCTTACCAATTTACCGCTATCATTTTGGGGATACGCTCTAGAGATAGCTACATTCACTTTAAATAGGGCTCCGTCTAAATCCGTTGAGACGACACCATATGAATTATGGTTTGGGAAGAAACCTAAGCTGTCATTTCTAAAAGTTTGGGGATGCGATGCTTATGTCAAGAAACTTCAACCTGAAAAGCTCGAAGCCAAGTCGGAAAAATGCGTCTTCATAGGATACCCTAAGGAAACCATTGGGTATACCTTCTACCTTAGATCCGAAGGCAAGATCTTTGTTGCCAAGAACGGATCCTTTTTGGAAAAGGAGTTTCTCTCGAAAGGAGTAAGTGGGAGGAAAGTAGAACTCGATGAAGTACTACCTCCTGAACCGGAAAGTAGTGCAGCTCAGGAAAATGTTCCTGTGGTGCCTGCACCAACTAGAGAGGAAATTAATGATGATGATCAAGGTACTTCGGATCAAGTTGCTACTGAACTTCGTAGGTCCACAAGGACACGTTCCACACCAGAGTGGTATGGCAACCCTGTCCTGGAAATCATGTTGTTAGACAACGGTGAACCTTCGAACTATGAAGAAGCGATGGCGGGCCCAAATTCCAACAAATGGCTTAAAGCCATGCAATCCAAGATAGGATCCATGTATGAAAACGAAGTATGGACTTTGACAGACTTGCCCGATGATCGGCGAGCGATAGAAAACAAATGGATCTTTAAGAAGAAGACGGACGCAGATGGTAATGTTACCATCTATAAAGCTCGACTTTTTGCTAAGGGTTATCGATAAGTTCAAGGGGTTGACTACGATGAGACTTTCTCTCCCGTAGTGAAGCTGAAGTCCGTCCGAATCATGTTAGCAATTGCCGCATACTATGATTATGAGATATGGCAGATGGACGTCAAAATGGCATTCCTTAACGGACATCTTAAGGAAGAACTTTATATGATGCAGCCGGAGGGTTTTGTCGATCCTAAGAATGCTAACAAGGTATGCAAGCTCCAGCGATCCATTTATGGGCTGGTGCAAGCATCTCGGAGTTCGAACATTCGCTTTGATGAGATGATCAAAGCATTTGGGTTTATGCAGACTTATGGAGAAGCCTGCGTTTACAAGAAAGTGAGTGGGAGCTCTGTAGCATTTCTCATATTATATGTAGATGACATACTCTTGATGGGAAATGATATAGAACTTTTGGACAGCATTAAGGCCTACTTGAATAAGTGTTTTTCAATGAAGGACCTTGGAGAAGCTGCTTACATATTAGGCATCAAGATCTATAGGGATAGATCGAGACGCCTCATAGGTCTTTCACAAAGCACATACCTTGATAAGATTTTGAAGAAGTTCAAAATGGATCAGTCCAAGAAAGGGTTCTTGCCTGTATTGCAAGGTGTGAGATTGAGCTCGGCTCAATGCCCGACCACGGCAAAAGATAAAGAAGAGATGAGTGTCATCCCCTATGCTTCAGCCATAGGATCTATTATGTATGCCATGTTGTGTACTAGACCTGATGTAAACCTTGCCGTAAGTTTGGTAGGAAGGTACCAAAGTAATCCCGGCAAGGAACACTGGACAGCGGTCAAGAATATCCTGAAGTACCTGAAAAGGACAAAGGACATGTTTCTCATTTATGAAGGTGAAGAAGAGCTCGTCGTAAAGGGTTACGTCGATGCTAGCTTCGACACAGATCTAGATAACTCTAAGTCACAAACCGGATACGTGTATATGTTGAATCGTGGAGCAGTAAGCTGGTGCATTGCAAGCAGAGCGTCGTGGCGGGATCTACATGTGAAGCGGAGTACATGGCAGCCTCGGAGGCAGCACATGAAGCAATATGGATGAAGGAGTTCATCACCGACCTAGGAGTCATACCCAATGCGTCGGGGCCAATCACTCTCTTCTGTGACAACACTGGAGATATTTCCCTTGCCAAGGAGCCCAGGTTTCACAAGAAGACCAGGCACATCAAGCGTCGTTTCAACTCCATCCGTGAAAATGTTCAAAATGGAGACATAGATATTTGCAAAGTACATACGGATCTGAATGTCGCAGATCCATTGACTAAACCTCTTTCGCGAGCAAAACATGATCAACACCAGAACTCTATGGGTGTTCGATTCATCACAATGTAACTAGATTATTGACTCTAGTGCAAGTGGGAGACTGTTGGAAATATGCCCTAGAGGCAATAATAAAAGGATTATTATTATATTTCCTTGTTCATGATAATTGTCTTTATTCATGCTATAATTGTATTATCCGGAAATCATAATACACGTGTGAATACATAGACCATAATATGTCCCTAGTGAGCCTCTATTTGACTAGCTCGTTGATCAACAGATAGTCATGGTTTCCTGACTATGGACATTAGATGTCATTGATAACGGGATCACATCATTAGGGGAATGATGTGATGGAAAAGACCCAATCCTAAGCATAGCACACGATCGTGTAGTTCGTTTGCTAGAGCTTTTCCAATGTCAAGTATCTTTTCCTTAGACCATGAGATTGTGTAACTCCCGGATACCGTAGGAGTGCTTTGGGTGTACCAAACGTCACAACGTAACTGGGTGACTATAAAGGTGCACTACAGGTATCTCCGAAAGTGTCTGTTGGGTTGACACGGATCGAGACTAGGATTTGTCACTCCATATGACGAAGAGGTATCTCTGGGCCCACTCGGTAATGCATCATCATAATGAGCTCAAAGTGACCAAGTGTCTGGTCACGGGATCATGCATTACGGTACGAGTAAAGTGACTTGCCCGTAACGAGATTGAACGAGGTATTGGGATACCGACGATCGAATCTCGGGCAAGTAAAATACCGATTGACAAAGGGAATTGTATACGGGGTTGCTTGAATCCTTGACATCGTGGTTCATCCGATGAGATCGTCGAGGAGCATGTAGGAGCCAACATGGGTATCCAGATTCCGCTGTTGGTTATTGATCGGAGAGCCGTCTCGGTCATGTCTACGTGTCTCCCGAACCCGTAGGGTCTACACACTTAAGGTTCGGTGACGCTAGGGTTGTAGAGATATGAGTATGCAGCAAACCGAAAGTTGTTCGGAGTCCTGGATGAGATCCCGGATGTCACGAGGAGTTCCGGAATGGTCCGGAGGTAAAGATTTATATATAGGAAGTCCAGTTTCGGCCACCGGGAAAGTTTTGGGGGTCACGGGTATTGTACCGGGACCATCGGAAGGGTCCCGGGGGTCCACCGGGTGGGGCCACCTATCCCAGAGGGCCCCATGGGCTAAACTGGCATGGGAACCAGACCCTGGTGGGCTGGTGCACCCCACCCAAGGGCCCAAGGCGCCTAGGGTTGGAAACCCTAGGGGCCGTTGCCCCTCCCCCTGGTTGGAAACCGTAAGGGGGCCGTTGCCCCCGGGGGCTGCCGCCGCCCCCCTCTAGCTGGGATCTCCAAGGGGGCATGTGCCCCCCCTCGCCCCTATATATAGTGGAGGGGAGGGAGGGCAGCCGCACCCCTGAAGTCTTGGCGCCTCCCTTCCCCCTTGCTACACCTCCTCCTCCCGTAGTCGCTTGGCGAAGCCCCGCCGGAACTCTGCTGCATCCACCACCACGCTGTCATGCTGCTGGATCTTCATCAACCTCTCCTTCCCCTTGCTGGATCAAGAAGGAGGAGACGTCACGCTGACCGTACATGTGTTGAACGCGGAGGTGCCGTCCGTTCGGCGCTAGGATCTTCGGTGATTTGGATCATGACGAGTACGACTCCCTCAACCCCGTTCTCTTGAACTCTTCCGCTCGTGATCTACAAGGGTATGTAGATGCACTCCCCTCTCTCGTTGCTAGATGAACTCATAGGTGGATCTTGGTGAACATAGGAAATTTTTTTATTTTATGCAACGTTCCCCAACACCACTGCCTACTGATGATAGCTTTCCTGATGAGCAATTAGCTATCATAAATGCTTCTTGTAGTACTCCATGGTATGCTGATTATGATAATTACATTGTTGCTAAATTTATACCACCTAGTTTCACCTACCAGCAAAATAAAAAGTTTTTCTATGATTTAAGACATTACTTTTGGGATGACCCACACCTTTAGAAAGAAGGAGTAGATGTTGTTATTAGAGGTTGTGTGCCCGAGCATGAACATGAACAGATCCTCCACAAGTGCCACTCCGAGGCTTATGGAGGGCACCATGCTGGAGATATAACTGCACACAAGGCATTGCAATCTGGTTTTTTTAGCCTACTCTCTTAAAGGATGCTCGTAAGTTTGTCTTGTCTTGTGATGAATGTCAAAGAATTGGTAATATTAGTAGACGTCAGGAAATGCCTATGAAATATTCACTTGTTATTGAACCATTTGATGTTTGGGGCTTTGATTATATGGGACCTTTTCCTTCCTCCAATGGGTATACACATATTTTAGTTGTTGTTGATGAAGGAAATATGCCCTAGAGGCAATAATAAAGTTATTATTTATTTCCTTATATCATGATAAATGTTTATTATTCATGCTAGAATTGTATTAACCGGAAACATAATACATGTGTGAATACATAGACAAACAGAGTGTCACTAGTATGCCTCTACTTGACTAGCTTGTTGATCAAAGATGGTTATGTTTCCTAACCATAGACATGTGTTGTCATTTGATTAACGGGATCACATCATTAGGAGAATGATGTGATTGACATGACCCATTCCGTTAGCTTAGCACATGATAGTTTAGTATATTGCTATTGCTTTCTTCATTACTTATACAGGTTCCTATGACTATGAGATTATGCAACTCCCGTTTATCGGAGGAACACTTTGTGTGCTACCAAACGTCACAACGTAACTGGGTGATTATAAAGGAGCTCTACAGGTGTCTCCAAAGGTACATGTTGGGTTGGCGTATATCGAGATTAGGATTTGTCACTCCGATTGTCGGAGAGATATCTCTAGGCCCTCTCGGTAATGCACATCACTTAAGCCTTGCAAGCATTACAACTAATGAGTTAGTTGTGAGATGATGTATTACGGAACGAGTAAAGAGACTTGCCGATAACGAGATTGAACTAGGTATTGAGATACCGACGATCGAATCTCGGGCAAGTAGCATACCGATGACAAAGGGAACAACGTATGTTGTTATGCGGTCTGACCGATAAAGATCTTCGTAGAATATGTGGGAGCCAATATGAGCATCCAGGTTCCGCTATTGGTTATTGACCAGAGACGTGTCTCGGTCATGTCTACATTGTTCTCGAACCCGTAGGGTCCGCACGCTTAAAGTTACGATGACAGTTTCATTATGAGTTTATATGTTTTTGATGTACCGAAGGTTGTTCGGAGTCCTAGATGTGATCACGGACATGACGAGGAGTCTCGAAATGGTCGAGACATGAAGATTGATATATTTGAAGTCTATGTTTGGACATCGGAAGTGTTCCGGGTGAAATCGGCATTTTACCGCAGTACCGGGAGGTTACCGGAACCCCCCGGTAACTTAATGGGCCTTAATGGGCCTAGTGGAGGAAGAGGAGAGGAGGCCAAGGGGCAGTCGCGCGCCCCTTCCCCCCAAGTCCGAATTGGACAAGGAGGGGGGCGGGCCCCCCTTTTCCTTTCCCCTCTCTCTCCTTCCCCCCAAGTCCTAGTCCAACATGGAAAAGGGGAGAGTCCTACTCCCGGTGGGAGTAGGACTCCTCCTTGCGCGCCCTCCTCCTGGCCGGCCGCACCCCCTCCCCCTTGCTCCTTTATATACAGGGGTGGGGGGGCACCCCAGAGACACAACAATTGATCCTTGAGATCTCTTAGCTGTGTGCGGTGCCCCCTCCACCATAGTCCTCGATAATATTGTAGTGGTGCTTAGGCGAAGCCCTGCGACAGTAGAACATCAAGATCGTCACCACGCCGTCGTGCTGACGGAAATCTTCCCCAACACTTTGCTGGATCGGAGTCCGGGGATCGTCATCAAGCTGAACATGTGCTAGAACTCGGACGTGCCGTAGTTTCGGTGCTTGATCGGTCGGGCCATGAAGACGTATGACTACATCAACCGCGTTGTTATAATGCTTCCGCTTTCGGTCTACGAGGGTACGTGGACATACTCTCCCCTCTCGTTGCTATGCATCACCATGATCTTGTGTGTGTGTAGGAATTTTTTTGAAATTACTACGTTCCCCAACAGTGGCATCCGAGCCTGGTTTTATGCGTAGATGTCATATGCACGAGTAGAACACAAGTGAGTTGTGGGCGATATAAGTCATACTGCTTACCAGAATGTCATACTTTGGTTCGGCGGTATTGTTGGAGGAAGTGGCCCGGACCGACATTACGCGTACGCTTACGCGAGACTGGTTCTACCGATGTGCTTTGCACACAGGTGGCTGGCGGGTGTCAGTTTCTCCAACTTTAGTTGAATCGAGTGTGGCTACGCCCGGTCCTTGCGAAGGTTAAAACAGCACAAACTTGACAAACTATCGTTGTGGTTTTGATGCGTAGGTAAGAACGTGTAACGCCCCGGTTTCGATGCGCCAGGTGTCTGCCAGTTATTCGTCGTTGTTGCCATGTCATTTGCTTGCGTGTTGAATTTTATCATGTCATCATGTGCATCTCATTTTGCATACGTGTTCGTCTCATGCATCCGAGCCTTTTCCCCGTTGTCCGTTTTGCAATCCGGCGCTCCTATGTCCTCCGGTGTCCCCCTCTTCTCTCTTTTCGTGAGTGGGTGTTAAACGTTCTCGGAATGGACCTAGTCTTGCCAAGCGGCCTTGGTATAGCACCGGTAGACCGCCTGTCAAGTTTCGTGCCATTTGGAGGTCGTTTGGTACTCCAACGGTTAACCGGGTAACCGTAAAAGCCCCTCTCTCTTTGCAGCCCAACACCCTTCCAAAGTGGCACAAAACCCATCTAACTCCCCTCCATGCTCTCGGTCGTTCGATCACGATCGCGTGGCCGAAAACCGCTCCTCATTTGGACTCCCCTAGCTCCCTCTACCTATAAAACTAGCCCCTCCCCCGAAATTCGCGGATGAATTCTCCCCCTAACCCTAAATCCTCCCTCCGCGCCGCCGGACATGTCCGCCGACGGCCGGACACGTCCAGCCTCCACCTCACCCCGGCGAATCGCAGCCCGCCACCTCAGCGCCGCCGCCGCCGCACCCAATCCCGCGCCGCCACCTCGC